>NC_135343.1:19369365-19669782 GCF_023851605.1 Tamandua tetradactyla
TCCTAAATCGATGCAAATGTACTAAGAAATGATGATCATACATCTATGTGATGATACTAAGAATTACTGAGTGCATTTGTAGAATGGAATGATTTCTAAATGTTGTGTTAATTTCTTTTCTTTTTTTTGATTAATAAAAAAATTAAAAAAAAAAAAAAAAGAAACACAAACCATGCAATAAGATCTCAAATGACATAAATAGGAACCTGCTGAACATGTACTTTCATTAATCCAACACATTTTTTGAGCATCTACTAGCCAGGAATGGTTCTAGATGGCAGAGACACCCCAGGGAACAAAACAGACAAAATTACCATCCTTATGGAACATCATCTCTAGGGGAGAAAGGCAGACCTGAAGAAAATAAGTATAATATTAGTGTGTTTAATGATGGTAAGACTTTCTGGGGAAACAAAGTTTTGGAATACGTTTGGAATATTAAATTGGATGGTCAGAGAAGGGTTCATGTGAGGAAAGGTCTGAAAGATGTGAGGGGTCAAGCTCTGCACAGAGCTGGGGGGGAGCTTTCCAGTCAGGGGGAGAGGATGCGCAAAGGCCCTGAGGTCAGAGGCCTGGGCCAGGGTGATGGAGGAATAGCCAGGAGGGCTGAGTGCCTGGAACAGAACCAAAGTACTTGGAACCCAGGCCTGGGTTCCTTTGATGCTTGGTCATCAAAGGAATTCAAGAGAAAGAAACAATACCATCTTGACCTCTAAGAGGCAATGACCCTCCTTTCTCTGGGAAAAGATAGAGTCCCTGTTCATGCTGTGTGAGTCAGAAGAGAAAGCTCAGGAGACTGGAGCAGTCAGAGAGGCCCTAAGGAGAAAGTGATCAACTGGAGGGACTCTGGACAGGCCCGGAGAAGAGGAGTGTGGGCGCAGCACATGCCATGGGGCATTTTGATTAAATTGCATCTTCTCTGTGCTCCGAGCAACTTGAGCAATTGATGCAGCTTGAGATTTTTAGAAACAAAACAAGAGATTCATAATGTGATGATAATTCCTGCTGAGAGGAGATATTCCCTTTCCCGGCTACTGTCTGTTTCCTCACGGGAAGGGTCCTATTGCTGTATGGTATAAACCTCTTCTTGACATCAGCATTAAAGCAGCAAGTGGTGAAGTTAAAGCAGTGGGGAAAGGCTCACCAGCGGGGGGAGCCTGGAGCATTCAAGACTCGGCAACTGCAGTGAGGCTTCAGGAGCTGCTCTCCCCCCAGAACCCCCGAGGGCTCACATCTGTCACAAAGTTTTCGGGCTTAGCCTTTGCAGCTTGTTCAAAAGCAATAACCCATGAAGATCACTTTTTTAAAAAAAATTTATTTTGGTAGCATACATACAACATAACATTTTCCATTTTAACCACTTTCAAGTGGGGTTAATTACATTCACAATGTTGTGCTACCATCGCCATCATCCATCACAACTCTTCCTTCACCCCAACAGAAGATCACATATTAAGTCATCTCACACTTACGCTTTCCTTAGTTTGTTTTATTAGTTCGTTCGTTTACTCATCAATTCATTCAGCAAGTGGTCTCTGACCTGCTGACTGCCCACCCCATGGCCCCTAGAGGAGGTTCTTCTTCTCTACAAATGATAACTTGATACATCCTCTCTAATAAAAGCCTCACGACTAGAGATATCCTGTAGACAGAATCAGAAGGGGGCCCCTGCTCTCTGCTACAGCCAGGGCCAGGTACCTAATTTGCAAGTCCCAGTACAAAAAAACGCAAGGGCTCTTGTTCAAAAAGCAGGACACTAAAGTGCCATTAAAGCCACTAAAATAGACAAGTATTCCTTTCTTCCACAGTCTTCCTTTAGACCTGTCATGATATTTTTTATTTACTAGTCAATGTCATGATTCCCTGGCACAGAATTACTTGGAGGGTGTGTGCTGACCCTCCCTGGCACCCGGGGCCCTCCATACTGCATGACCACACACCAACAAACAGCCCACCAGCTCCCGGGTCCCTCTCTGGCCAGCTCTCCAATTGGCCTGCCACTTGGGGGAGGGGAGCCCTCCAAGAGATAGCAACCTCCGTGCCAGGCCATGCTCAGCGGCAGTGACCGGTGAGCTGCCCGCCCCGCTGAGCTGTCAGCCAAATGCACTGCGGTACTGCTGCCCCACGGCAGGAACAGCTGCCACCTTGCGCTACCCCAATGTGCCACAGGACACACCGCTCAAACCCACCCTGCCCTCCTGCACCAGTGGCAGCGGCTTTGGGGCAGATGCAGGGCGGGGGAGGCCGGGTGGGGCCTGGGGCAGAGAACAGGCAGCTGAAATGTCATCCCAGGGTGGCCAGGAGGGCAAGAGGCAGTGAGCCCAGACGCCAGCCCGGCGGTACATGCTCCGTCGTCCCATCAACTTCACTCACAAAACACACACTCAAGGATAAAATGATTATGAATTTCAAGACACAGCGACAGAGTGCAGGAGCCCCAGGCGTCTACGCTGGTCCCTCACAGCGCAAACCTCCTTACGGTCTAAAGCCCTGTAAAGCCACTTGCCTCCAGTGACTCCCGAAGGAGTCAAGGCGTCCTCAGATGCCAGTAGGAGAGACATGGAGCCTCCCGCTAGTTCTCAACTCCGGCCAACCTGTCAGCTGCTTCCCAATGCCGGAAAACACCTCAGGGCCTGGAGTTCTGGTTTGTTTGTGTCAGAAGTAATACTTTGCATTTTATTTGCTTTTAAAAACTGGTTGAGCTTCTATTTGCCAGCCTCTGAAATCAGACTCGTGGTTCATGTTTCCCAGTGTGCCCTTAAAAAAGGTCCATAAACCCACTAACACCTCACATTTTTCTCCTCAAGATGAAATGTTATCCTAATGCTTAATATCACTGGTTGCTAAGAGCTGTGCCGGGAATATCTCTTTTGGTTTTTAGCTCTATTTCTCATCTTCAGGGACTCATTTATAAAGTCACGCTCCCTCATCGGGGAAGGCTTTGAAGGTAAAATGGCATTTGCGGAAAGCATTATGAAGGAACATAAAAAGTGTAGTGGTAGAGTTTTCACTCTGATTTCAGAGTCAATTTGTGGAGATCTAGTTTTACAAGAAGGAAAAAAGCCCCAAAGCATGGTAGCTTTTTCAAAAACGTTTTTTTTTAATTGTGAAAAGTTACATAAATACAAAGAAAAGAAAGAAAAAGCAATGGTTTTCAAAACACACGTCAACAAGTAGCTACAGAACAGATTTCAGAGTTTGTTATGGGTTACCATTCCACCATCTCAGATGCTTCCTTCTAGCTGCTCTAAAACACTGGAGGCTAGAAGGAATATTAATATGGTGATTCAGCAGTCATACTCCTTTGTTAAATCCAGTTTTCACTGTTATGCCTCCTCCTTCTCCTTGGATCCTTCTCCCAGTGTATAGGGTTCTTTGGACAATGCTTGTTCTGGCTTGTTGATGTTGAGAAGGGATGTCCATACTAAAGGATGGGGGATGTAATTAGTTAATAACCTTGGAGAGGCTAGTCCCTTTGGGTTTCAGGATTTATGTGGCCTAGGAACCCTCTGGAAAGTATAGGTTCCAGGAAAGTAAAGTCTGTGCATTAAACTTTAGAGAGTCTCCGTTCGAGTCCTAGGTATTCTGAAGAGTTAACAGGAGTGATGTTGGTTGGGGTTTAGCAGACCATAGCAATTAGAAATATTTAATGGAAGCTCATATAAGAGCAGCCTCCAGAATAGCCTCTTGACACTATTTGATCTCTCTTAGCCACTGATGCCTTATTTTATTACACTTCTTTTCCCCTGCTGGTCTGGAAGGCATTGTTGATCCCACAGGTCCAGTTTCAGGCCCAGACTCACTCATGTTGTCAGGGAGACTTTCACCCCTGAATTTCATGTCCTATGTAGTGGGGAGGGTAATAATCTTCCTTGCAGAGTTAGGCTTAGAGAGAGAGAGGCCACACCTGAGCAACAAAAGTGGTCTCCTGGAAGCAACTCTTGTTATTGGTAGTCTTAGCTTCTCCGCTCCAGAAATAACTTTCATAAGGGCAAGCCTCAAAATCAAAGGCTTCACCTATTTTCTTGGGAGTTCCAATGGTTGGGAGGGTACCTGGGGTTTCCCAGATGGGAAAGTTTAATAACTCCTTTTTTTTCCTTCAGACCCTCAATTGACTCTACCAGCACTTTTTTTTTTAAACATGGGCAGGCACCAGGAATCAAACCTGGGTCTCCAGCATGGCAGGCAAGAACTCTGCCTACTGAGCCACCGTGGCCTGCCCTCTATCAGCATTTTTTAACTATCAGCCCACCATAGTCTGAGATGTATCCAGGTATTACGTTAAACTATACAGAATCACAAGGCCTTTTTCCTGTTCTGGATGCCAGGATTTGGGGTTGTTTAGATGAGCTATCCAGACAGGTTGATTTAGATTGTGTAACAGAAAATCTAGGTTCTAGACATGATACACTTCTCTGCTTTTGGCCTCGTGGGTGAAGGTCTAGAGTACACACACTATCATCTTTTACACTGTATTCTGATTTCCCTTAGTCCCAGCTAGATTGGCTTGTTTTTTGTTGTTGTTTTTTTAATTGTGAAAAGAAAAACATATATACAAAAAAGCAAGAAATTTCAAAGCACACCACAACAATTCCTTATGAAATAGATTTCAGAGTTTGGTATGGGTTACAATTCCACAATTTTAGGTTTTTACTTGTAGCTGCTCTAAGATACGGGAGACTAAAAGAAATATCAATATAATGATTCAGCAATCATACTCATTTGTTGAAACCTACCCTTCTCCTTTGACCATTCTCTTAATCTTTAGGGATATTTGGGCTATGCCCATTCTAACTTTTTCATGTTGGAAAACACTATCAATAATATGGGATAGGGGGATGGAGCTATATGATGTTCTGGAGAGGCTGGGTCTTCTGGATTTCAGGACTTACCTGACCTAGGAACCCATCTGGAGGTTGTAGATTTCTGGAAAGTAATCATAGTGCACGGAACCATTGTAGAATCTCAGATAGCATCCTAGGTGCTCTTCAGGGTTGGTAGGAACGATTTTGATTGTGATTTGGCAACCCATGATAAATAGTAATATCTAGCGGAAGTTTGCATTAAAGTAGCCTCCAGAGTAGCATCTCAACTCTATTTGAACTCTCTCAGCCACTGATACCTTATTTGTTACATTTTTGGTCCGGAAGACATTGTTGATCCCACGGTGCCAGGGCCAGGCTCATCCCTGGGAGTCATGTCCCACATTGCTAGGAGAAATTCATCTCGAATGCCATGTCCCACATAGTGGGGAGGACAGCAATTTTATTTGCAGAGTTAAACTTAGAGAAAGATGCCGTATCTGAGCAACAAAAAAGGTCCTCTGGAAGTAAGTCTTAGGCATAACTATAGGTAGGTTTAGCTTCTCTCCTATATAAATAAGCTTTGCAAGAGCAAGCCTCAAGATCAAGGGCTTAGCCTACTGAATTGGGAGTCCCTAATGTTTGATACAGTACCAGAGTTTTCCCAGATGGTAAAGTTTAATAGTTTCATACTTTTTCTCCCATCCCTCAAGGGACTTTGCCAAATTATCTGTTTAACATACTCTGGGATGCATCCAGGCATTACATTAAGCTATACTGAATTACAAGCCCTCATTCCCATTCTGGGCTCCATGTGTTTGAGTTGTTTAAATGATCTACCTAGACAGGTTGAGTTAGATTACGTGCTTTTGGGCAAAATAAACCTTTCTTCCTCTGGTTTTATAGAGGAGGTGAAGTTCTAAAATATAGACAATGTCCTCCTTACCCTTGTATTCTTTTTTAAAAATATTTTTTTAAGAAAATATGTTTATCTTCACACCACATATATTCCATCCAAAATATACAATCAATGGCTCACAATATTATCACATAGTTGTGTATTTATTACCATGATCATTTTTAGAATATATGCATCACTCCAGAAAAAGAAATAAAAAGAAAAAAACCCATACATCCCATACCCCTTATCCTTCCCTCTCATTGACAACTAGTATTTCAATCTACCCATTTTTTTTTACCCCGTAACCCCTATTATTTATTTTTGTCCTTATTTTTTTACTTATTTGTCCATACCATGGATAAAGGGAGCATCAGACACAGGATTTTCACAATCACATGGTCACATTATAAGAGCTATATAGTTATGTAATTATCTTCAAGAATCAAGGCTACTTTCCTCTAGTCACTCCAATACACCATAAATGAAAAAGGGATATTTATATAATGCATAAGAATAACCTCCCGACTCTGTTTGAAATCTTTCAGTCACTGAAACTTTGTCTCATTTCTCTCTTTCCCATTTTAGTCAAGAAGCCTTTCTCAATCCCATGATGCCAGGTCTCAGCTCATCCTCAAGAGTCCTGTCCCACATTATTAGAGAGATTTACACTCCAGGGAGCCCGTGTCAAATGTTGGTGGGGGAGGGCAGTGAGTTCACCTGCAGAGTTGGCTTAGAGAGAGGCCACATCTGAGCAACAAAAGAGGTTCTCTGGAAGTGACTCTCAGGCATAATTATAAGTAGGCGTATGTTCTCTTTTGCAGGAATAAGTTTCGTAAGGGCAAACCCCAAGATCACGGGCTCAGCCTATTGAATTGGTTGTTCCCAATACTTGTGAGAATATCAGGAATACCCCAGATGGTCAAATTTAATATTTCTTTCTTTCTCCCCAGTTCTCCAAGGATACTTTGCAAATACTTTTTTATTCTCTGTCCAGATTTCTTTGGCATGCATGGGGGCATCACACTAACCTGAAACCAACAAGAAATCATGCACTATTCAAGATTCCATGTAATCATGGTGTTTGAATAAACGAACCATATAAGTTATATTAGATAATGCATTACCCAAAATATAAATTTTGTACCAAATAAACATTTTTTCCTTTGGTCTCATGTAGAAGTTGAAGTTTTAAAATATGGACCATATCATCCATTACCCTCTATTCTGATTTACCTTAGTTCCGACCTGACTGGCTTTGTTTTCATCTCTAATTGAAGCCTGATCTTTTTTCCATTTTTTTTAAACAGTTGTCGTGTGTGGCGATACTGACTTTCAGACCTGCAGAACTCTTACTCTGAGTCTTAGGTGTCACACAGGTACCCAAAGTTCAAGGGAAATACCACGTTATACATATACAGCACAGCCTCTCAAAATCTAGAAATAACAATTACAGCTCTAGACTAAATGTGGCTGATATAAGAGCTTACAATCTAGGCCCCAATTTTCTTATATCTATTTTCTAAATCAGACCATACAATATTTGCTTTTTTGTTTCCGGCTTTATCTTGCATCACATAATATATCACAACATTGCATCACAACATTGCATGCATCACAACTTCATTCCTTTCTGTAGGAGCACAAATATCTGATCATATGAATACAGCACAGTTCGCCATTCTACTTCTCAGTCAAGCATATCCTTTAAGATTGGCTTAGTTTTTATCTCTAATTGAGGCCTGATTTCTTTTTCATTTCCTTTAACTGTTATTGTGTGTAGCTATGCTAACTTTCAGGGCTCCGGTACTCCATTTCTGGGTGTGGGTGTCACAGTTACTCAAAGTTCTAGGGATATACCAGCTGCTACACATGCAGTTCAGTGTCTCGGAATCTAGAAAGACACTTACAACTTCAGACTAAGTGTGGTTATCTAGGCTCACATTTTCCTATAAGTATTTTCTGAAAAAGGCCCTTGCATAATTCTTCTGTTTCTGGCTTATTTTGCATAACACATTGTCCTCAAGGTTTATTCAGGTTGTGGTATGCCTCTTGACGTCCTTCCTTTTTTGTAGCTGCACCATATTCCATCATAAAAATGTATCACAGGGCGGTGCAATGGTGACTCAGTGGCAAGAATTCTCACCTGCGGAGCTGGAGACCTGGGTTTGATTCCCAGAGCCTGCCCATGTCCCCCCCCCCCCCCCCAAAAAAAAACACTGTATCACAGTTCACTATTCTGCTTCTTAGTTGTTGTACCCTTTGTTTCCTTCCATCTATTAGGCATCATAGATAATGTTCAAAATAAACAAACCACATCTTACCTTACCCTCACTTGGTTGTGCAATTGGCAACACTCTCAATTTTAGACAATTTTCATTAGTCTATTTGAGACAAAGAACCGATAAACACATTGTCACCAAATAGCAAATTAAAACTACCCCTTATCACTTGTCCCTCCCCACCCAATTAGTTGCCCCTGGTAGTGCTGTGGTACTGTTGATGTCTTCCTCTTAACTATTGGCCATAGCATACATTTTTAGTTTTCCCCTTATATCCCTCTACTACTGACACTTTGTCTAATATCAGACCTTTGAAATAGTTCATCCAAGAACTTACTTATGATTGTAGATTTAATCAGTTGGATACATGGCACTATACACTGCTTATAATCTATTCACCTTTACTGTGGTAATGTTACTTATAACCCCACTTAATAGTTACTCTCACTTCTATCTGTTCCCTTGTCTTTAAGTTCAACCTCATCAGCCTGTCCCGCATCTCTAGCTTTTGTGTACATTTAGGTGTGCTCTATTCTACAGTGTAATCACTGGTTACCTTTACCAGAGTCATAATAGCAAAATCATACAGTATCTGCCCTTTTGTGTCTGACTTATTTCACTCAGCACTTTGTCCTCATGGTTCATTCATGTTGTCATAAGCTTTGGGACCTCATTTTGTCTTACTGCTGTAAAATATCCCATCATATGAATATACCACATTTTGTTTATCCACTCGTCTGTTGATGGGTGTTTGGATTGCCTCCATCTTTTAACAATTTTGGATAGTACCGCTGTGAACATCAGTGTACAGATGTCTATTCAGGAATGATCATATGTAAGAATGTTTGTGTTTGTATTTCATACTTAATAAATAAAATAAATTTAAAAATAAAAAGAAAGAAAGAAAGAAAACCCAAAAGAAAAAAATGTCTATTCAGGTCACTGCTTTCAGCTCTTCTGAGTATATACCAAGAATTGGTATTGTCAGGTCATAGGGCAACTTAATATTTAGTTTTCTGAGGAATTGACAAACCATTTTCCGCAGTAGGTGCACTTTATACATTCCCAACAATAGTGAATAAGTGTTTCAATTTCTCCACATCTTCTCCAACATTTGTAGTTTTCTATTTGCTTATTAGCAGCCACTCTTATAGGTGTAAGGTGATATCTCATTGTCGTCTTGATTTGTATTTCCTTTATAGCTAATGAAAGTGAGCATCTCTTCACGTGCTTTCTAGCCATTTGTATTTGCTCTTCAGAAAAGTATCTATGTATATCCTCTACCCATTTTATAATTGGGTTAATCGTTCTTTTGTTGTTGAGATGCATAATTTCTTTATGTACATGGGATATCAAACCTTTATCCAATATGTGGTTTCCAAATATTTTCTCCCATTGATTTGGCCACCTCTTCACCTTTTTGACAAAGTCCTTAGAGGCACAGAAGTTGGATATTAAGGCGTTCCCATTTATCTATTTTTTCTTTTACTGCTTGTGCTTTAGGTATAAAGTTTGAAAGCTACCTCCTATTACTAGATCATAAAGATGTTTCCCTACATTTTCTTCTAGAAATTTTATGGTACTGGCTCTTACATTTAGGTCTTTAATCCATTTTAAATTAATTTTTGTATAGGGTGTAAGGTGGGGGTCCTCTTTCATTCTTTTGGCTATTGATATCCAGTTCTCCTATGTCTATTTTTTTTTTGTATCCTGTATGATGGGGTCACATTTCATTATTTTTCCATGTGAGTATACCATTATTGTGGCACCATTTATTGAATTTTTTTGTTGTTGTTCTGCTCATTTGTTTGTTTTTGGGGGGAAGTGCCATGGGCCAGGAATCAAACCAGTCTCCCACATGGCAAGTGAGAATTCTACCACTGAACTACACTTGCACCCCCTCTCCCATGCCTATTTATTGAAAAGGCTATTCTGACCAAGTTCAGTGGATTTGTGGGTCTTATCGAGGATCAACTATCCATAGATTTGGTGGTCTCTGTTTGCACTCTTGATTCAATTTCATTCGTCAAGGCTTCTATCTTTGTGCTAGTACCATGTTGTCTTGACTACTGTGGCTTTATAGTAAGCTTTAAGGTCAGGAAGTGATAGTCCTCCCACTTCGCTTCTCTTTTTTAAGAATATCTTTAGCTATTTGGGGTCTCTTTCCCTTCCAAATAAATTCGATAGCTAGCTTCAAGTCTTCAAATTAGGTTGTTGGGATTTTGATTGGCATTGCATTGAATCTATAGATCAATTTGGGTAGAATTGACATCTTTATGACATTCAACCCTCCTATCCATGAGGATGAAATGTCTTTCCTTCTGTTTAGGTCATTTTATTTCTTTTAGCAATGTTTTGTAGTTTTCTGTGTACAAGTCCTTGACATCCCTGATTAGGCTTATTCCTAAACACCTGATTCTTTTGGTCGCTATTTTGAATGGAATTTTTTCTTTAATTGTCTCCTCAGATAGGTCATTACTTGTGTATAGAAACATTACTGATTTTTGTACATTAATCTTATATCTGGCCACTTCACTGAATTTGTTTACTAACTCAAATAGTTTGTCATAGATTTCTCAGGGTTTTTTAAGAATAGGATCATGTCATCTGCAAATAATGACAGTTTCACTTTTTCTTTTCCTATTTGGATGCCTTTTGTTTCTTTCCCCTAATTGCTCCAGCTAGGACTTCTAGTACAATGTTGAATAATAGTGGTTACGGTGGGCATCCTTGTCTCATTCCCCATCTTAGGGGGAATGCTTCCGATCTCTCACCATTATGTATAATGCTGGCTATGGGTTTTTCATATATGCCTTTTATGATATTGATTAAGTTTCTTTTGATTCTTACCTTCTGAAGTGTTGTTATCAGGAAAGGATGCTGACTTTTGTTGAATGCTTTTTGGCATCAATTGATATGATCATGTGATTTTTCCCTTTTGATTTGTTAATGTGCTGTATTACACTGATTGATTTTCTGGTATTGAACCACCCTTGTATTCCAGATACAAACTCCCTGTGGTCATGATGTATAATTCTTTTAATATGTCATTGGATTTGCTTTGCTAGTATTTGTTGAGAATTTTTGCATCCATGTCCGTTAAGGAGATTGGTCTGTAGTTTTCTTTCTTGTAGCATCTGTATCCAGTTTTGGTATTAGAATGATGTTCGCTTCATAAAATGAGTTAGGTAGTGTTTGAGCAGCATTGGTGTTAGTTCTTTTAGGACTGTTTCATAAAATGTCCCTGTGAAGACTTCTGGTCCTGGGTTTTTCTTTGTGGGAGTTTTTGATGACTGATTGAATTTGTTTACTTGTAAATTGGTTTGTTGACATCTTCCATTTCTTCTCAAGTTAGTATAGGTAGCTCCTGTGTTTCTAGGAATTTGTCCATTTCATCTAAGCTGTCTAGTTAGTTGGCATATAATTGTTCATAGTATTCTCTCATGATTTTAAAAATTTCTTCAGAATCCGTGGCAATGGCTCTCGTCTCATTTCTGATTTTGTTTATTTGTGTCCTCTCTCTTTTTTTCTTTGTCAGTCTAGCTAGGGATCCATCAGTTTTATTAATTTCTTCAAACCAACTTTTGGTTTTGTTGATTTTCTATTGTTTTGGTTTTTTTTTTTTTTAATTCTCCAGTTCATTTATTTCTGCTTTAATCTTTATTATTTCTCTTCATCTGTTTGCTTTGGGGTTAGTTTGCTGTTTTTTCTCTACTGCTTCCAGGTGAATAGTTAAGTCCTCGATTTTTCTCATCCTTGTTTTTTAATATAGGCATTTAGGACAATAAACTTTCCCCTCAGCACTGCATTTGTGACGTCCCATAAGGTCTGATATGTTGTATTCTTCTTGTTATTTGTCTCTAGATATTTACCAATTTCTCCAGCAATTTTTTCTTTCACCCACTGATTATTTAAGAGTGTGTTGTTTATTCTCCATCTATTTGTGGACGCTCTGGTTCTTTGGTAATTATTAATTTCCATCTTCTTTCTGTTGTGGCCAGAGAAAGTACTTTGGATAATTTCAATCTTATTTAATTTATAAGGCTTATTTTATGTCCTAGCATATGTTCTATCTTGAAGAAGGCTCCATGCACACTAGAGAAGAATGTATATCCTCATGTTTTCGGGTGTAACGATCTATATATGTCTATTAGCTTTAATTCATTTATCATGTTATTTAGGTTCTCTATTTTCTACTTAGTCCTCTGTCTGGTTTTTCTAACTATAGTGGAGAGTTGTGTATCAAAGTGTCCCACTATTATTGTTGAAGCATCTATCGCTCCCTTCAGTCTTGCCAAAGTTCATCTCATGTAGTTTGGAGCTCCTTTTTGGGAGAATAAATATTTATGATTCTTATTTTCTCTTAGTGAATTGTCCCTTTTATTAATATATAGTGCCCTTCTTTGTTTCCTTTGATGTCTTTATATTTAGTCTATTTTATCTGATATTAGTGTAGCTACTCTTACTTTCTTTTCATTACAGCTTGTATAGAACATCTTTTTCCATCCTTTCACTTTCAATCTATTTATACTTTGGGTCCAAGATGCATCTCTAGTAAACAACATAGAAATGGATTTTTTTCCCAACCATTCTGCAAATCCATACCTTTTAATTGGTGAGTTTAGTCCTTTAATATTCAAAGTTATTACTGTAAAAGAAATTCTTGAATCTACCACCTTATCCTTTAATTTTTATTTGTCAGATCTATATATTCTTCTCCCACTTTCTCTTTTTATCCTTTAAATTATCCTTACTGGTACTCTCCAATTCTGTGCCGTCCTCCAAACCTCCCTCTCCTGTCTTTTTTTTTTCAGCTGACAGGATTACCTTTAGTATTTCTTGTAGGGCAGGTTTCTTATTGACTAACTCTCTCAGTCTTTGTTTGTCTTTGAAGATTTAAATCTCTCCTTTAATTTTTTTTTTTTTTTTTTTTTTTTGGTGAGGGGAGTGTATGGGCTGGGAATCTCCCTCAATTCTTTATTCAACTTAGCTGGATAAAGAATTCTTGGTAGAAGCCTTTCTCATTCAGGATCTTAAATATATCATATCACTACCTTCTTACCTCCATAGTGCGTGCTGAGTAGTCTGAACTCAGTCTTATGTGTTTTCCCTTGTATGAAGTAGATCGCTTTTCTCATGCTGCTTTCAGGATTTTCTACTTTTATTCAAATTTTGTAAGTTTGATTAACATGCGTCTTATAGTAGGCCTATTTGGATTTATTCTATTTGGGGTCCATTGGGCCTCTATGATTTACATATTTACATCTTTTATAAGGGTTGGGAAATTTTTTCCAATTATATCTTCTGGGACACAAATGATTGTTATATTTGGCTGTCTTTTGTTGTCCATCATTCCCCTAAGACTCAGTTCCATTTTTTCCATCTTTCTTTCCATTTGTTCTTTTGTGTGCTTTAGTTCAATTGTTCTGTCTTCTAGCTTACTTATTCTTCCTTCTGTTTCTTCAAATCTGCCATCATGTGTCTGTATATATTTCTAATTTATCTACTGCAACTTTCATCTCTGTGAAATCTGCCATTTCTCTATTTAATCTTTCAAATTCTTCTTCATGCTTGTTCTAGTTTCCTCCTGATATCCTTTATTTTTTTCTAAGAATCCTTGAGTAGTTGTTTTGTATTCTGTGTCCTCTCTGGTGTTTTGATTTGGTTGTTTGTCTGGGCCATTTCTGCTTGGACATTCACATACTTTGTGATTTTCTGTTGTGTTTGGGGCACTTGACTATCTTAATAAGGTCATTTAGCAAGTTGGTTTCCTTCACTCACCTAAAGTTTTTAATTTACTTGGTTTTGTGTTGATGCTTCCCTTTTTCACTTGGTGTGTCAGTAATTCTCTGCCACACCAAGGTCCAGATCTCATGTAGGAGATACAATTCCACTTTGGGGTCTGCTAAAAGCTAGGCAGAGGGTGCACGGGTGGTTCAGTGGTAGAATGTCCTCCTTTTATGTGGGAGACCCAGGTTCGATTCCCAGACCATGCACCTAGGCAGGGGTGCAAGGGTATTTCAGTGGCAGAATATCCACCTGCCATGCAGGAAACACAGGCTTGATTCCCAGCCCATACACCCAAAAGAGTAATAACAATAAAATAAAATTAAAATATATTTAAAAAACACACACCTCAGCAGTAATAGGCCACAAAGTCAGAAGGAGACACTACAAGATAAATTGGGAATGAACTCAGACTGGTGCTCACAGAAGGGAGAGAGGGGAAAGAAATAAAAAAAAAATACATATATAAGAAATTAAAAAGTAAAAATAAATATATAAAATGTATATAAAATAAAAAATAGCAATACTAATAAAAAATATAGAAAGACGTGTTTTTTAAAAAATGAGACAGGGAATTTGCCAGACTGCACTTTTGCTTCTTCCCAGCAGGGAGTGCTCCTGAGTGGTGGGCTGAGAAGATGGCATGTGCAGTGGTGGGGGGAGGGAGGCCGCTCCCAGCATGCGGCAGCAGGAACAGGAACTGCTGGCAGTGCCCAGGGGAGCAGCTGATCCACAGCCCCCAGAGCTCAGCAGATCCACTGTACACCCTGCCCTATGGGACAGCTATTTACGGCACATGGCCAGGCAACTGCTCCCAGCACCTGGGGATGCAGCTTTTCAGGTGGACTGCAAGGTGGCCTCCAGGTCCCCATGGGTGCTGCTGGCCACAGGGTGGTAGCTTTTTAAAAATATCTAAACATGACAGCAGACAACTGAGAGCATTTAATTTTAATTATTTGATCCTACAAGTGTATCTGAATAAATTCCAAATTTCTAGTGGGTCCTTTTTTCCCTATGTTTATACAAAAACTGGGATGAGGAGGGCGGGCAGCTGAGGCCCAGTTGAGAATCAGCAGTCAAGCCTGGGCAGCTCCACCCTCTCCCCAGTCTATACCATCACCAGGGGAGGTGGGAAAGTTCCTCTAAGGGCCAAGATTCAGGGAGAAGAGCACAGGGGACTTTATGGGTGCCTGCAGCCCCGCCCCACCCCACCCCCACGTCTCCACCCCTGAGGGCTCTTCTGAGCCTCTGAGAGAGGCTTTCAGAGGTGCCAAGTTCCTGCAATCAGGGGGGTGGGTCTCAGAAGCTGTGTTCTTTGAACATTCATGCCAATGTGACCTGATTTACTAAACACAGGTGGGAGAAGCTGGACAGACCTGTTTAAATTCAAAGCCAAAAGGCACCAGGGAAGGTTTCCTGAGGGAGCGTGGTGATTGGAAAATTGCCCACCTTTGATTTGCCTCCCACTTCATGTCAGGCGTCTCTTCTTCAGCCTTCGGCTGTGGGAAAAGGACTTGAGAGACATCCTCTGCTGTGGTCAGCTGTGCCTCACTGTCCCCAGTAGAGAGCAGCACTGCACCTCACACTGACAGTCTGAGCTTATTAAAGGGTGTAAACAAAGATTTTTGAGCCTCTTGTCACTCTCCACCTCTGTTTTCTAGGCTACTTGCCCAGAAGAAAGGCCTCATTTTCTCCCACTTCCTAATTCTGAAATGAATGCACTGCATTGGGAGGGAAAGACAGATTTCCTCATGGGAAGGGCTCACAGTAAAATTATACCTTCCAGACCCCCAGGCCAACCTGGACTTTCTTTGCCTCCTTTGGTATCACGTATGTACTCTCACTGTCATATGTGCTCTCTCTCTCATCCCCCCTCCCCCTCTTTCCCTCTCTCTCTCCCCACCCTCTCTCTTCCATACACAAATCCATTATACTCTGGTGTGGATTTGAGATTTGAATTTCTCCTCCCATGGTCAATTTAAGCTTTCTCTTTAGCTTTGTAATGCAAGACTCTGTGCCCCTTGAAAGGAATGTCAGGCATCAGTGAGCAGGTGGAGGAAAACATTCCAAGCAGAGAGCCTTCCCAGCATACCTTGAAGGCAGGGCAAGCCAGGAGAGTCTGTCTCTGGTCACTGAAACACCAATGGCTCTAACTTGAGGTCCTATCTTCTAGCTGCAAACCATCTCTTCTTGGCAGTGACAGTAATGTCTTCCAAACTCTTTCCTAATCAAGCCTGTAAACCAGCCCAAGAAAAACTTCCTTATAGGTGCCAGAAATTTCCTTTGAGGGACATATTTTCTGCCACTCTGTCCCAGTCCACAATTAGCCAAACCTTGGCTCAAGCAACATTCTGGTGTTTGTAAGACTCCTCGTTTCTTCCTTTGCTCTCTCAAACTTCACAGGTGTGGTAGTTAGTTTCAGGTGTCAATCTGGCCAGGGGATGGTGCCCAATTCTGTTGCTGTGGACTTAAGTCATCAGCATGTGAATTTCATCTATGGCTGATTACATCTGTGGTCAGCTAAGGGGAGTGCCTTCCTCAATAAGTGAGGCTTAAAAGGAGAGGTTAGAAGAGAGAGAAACAGCTTGGTACAGCTCAGCACATGTCAGCTCAGTGCTCAGAGCTGACACAGACCCAGGTGTTTGGAGATGCAGAGAGGATATACACTGGGGAAAGTCGTTTGAACCCAGAAGCCAGGAGAGAGGGCCAGCAGATGTTGTCATGTGACATATGACAGAGAAACCTAGATGAAAGTTAGCTGCCTTTCCTCCGAGGAACTGTAAATTTGTAACTAAATATATCCCCTTTATAAAAGCCAGTCCATCTCTGGCGTATTGCATTCTGGCAGCAGTTTAGTTTAGCAAACTAAAACAACTGGTTTCCCACAGAATTTAAATGAGTATTTCTTCCCACTCTGCCTTCCTCAAATTTTATCTCTCCATCTCATCCTTCATAGAGCTTATGTTCTGGCTCTAATTCAAGGTGTTTTCTATTTCCAGGAGCTTTGTGGAACACAAGGTCCAAGACACTTCACATTTAACTCCCTAAAACCCAGATTCCAAAAAAGCAATACATTTCCAAGTACATTTTAACAAGTAGTTATAGGACAGATTTTAAAGTTTGATATGGGTTACAGCTCCACAATTTCTCATTTTTCCTTCCAGCTACTTCAAGACACTGGAGACCAAGAGAAGTATCAATAAGTATTCAGCAGTCATACTATTTGTAAAATTCTATCTTCTCTGTTACACTCCCCTTCTCTCTCTCTCTCTTTTTGTGATAAATAACATATATACAAAAAAGCAATAAATTTCAAAGTAATTTGCAACAATTATCTTGCAAGATTCTTACATTTTATTTGAAGGAATATAATAACTTTTGAAGGTATTATGTAATAGGTAACTTACCCAAGGTTGCACATGGGATGGAAGTGGGATCCAAATCAAATTTACCAAATTGCAAAGCCTTTTGTGGAGAGAGAAGAAGAGAACAGAGTCCCACAGCTCTACAATCAAACATGCTCCAAGACAGAGCTTTACGAAAGATAAACATTCATCCCTAACATTCACCGTTCCCTGATGCCTTCAGTTCTTTATTATGTGAAAAAAAAAAAGCTACAGGGGCCCAGGTGTGAAGTGAATGTTGATGGCAGGGCATGGAGTTGACAAAATACAGCAGCTTCAGGAACTGAGAGCATATGGGAAAGCATGAAGGAAGGAACTGGTTGGACAGGTTCTCTCATAAAATTCAACGGCTTTAATTCCAGCAAGGTTGAATTTTAAAGTTAATTGATTCAGTGAGAGACACGTGAGCAACTAGGAAGAGAGAGAGAGAGAGAGAAAGTGTGTGTGTGTGTGTGTGTGTGTGTGTGTGTGTGCTCTTGCGTGCTGGAAGGTGGGGGTGCTGCCCTGTGCTCCGCCCGCTGGGGAAAGCTAAATGAGTCAGGTGCCCTCTGCCTTTGAGGCACTCTTTCTAATAGGGTTCACCTCGGTGCAAGGTGTAATGAATAGGTAAGTATTTAGCCAAGGTGTGAGTAACGGGCTGCTGGCTGCCGGGGTCCAGGGGAGGATCGGCCAGGGGCTTCACTGAGCAGGAGGAGACATTTCACTAGATAAAGCCTGACAGTGGGCATTTGCAGCTCGGGGAAGCCGACGTTATGCGTCTATTAGACACGAGCAGAGGAAAAGAAAACTACAAGGAATGCTGGTGTTTGTCTTGGGAGTGTTTCACCCAGAATTAATGAGTGCTGTCTGCCGAGGGAGGAACCAGGTGGCCTCTGCTTGCTCAGAAGGCAATTCTCTGGGCTCCCAGAGACTCTTTTCCCTTCTGTTCTCCACTGGGGGCCAGAGCTCATCACCACTTTCAGGAGAGACTGAGGATGACAGTGAAAGTGGTGAAGGTGGAAAGATGGAGAGAGGATGTGAAACTGCTCACAATTTCTTTTCAACTACATTTTTTTTTTGGAACGCGGGTGGTTTGAGAAGGTGGGAATAATCTTTTGTCTGCAGGATCCTGAGCGCGAGTGCAGCCCACACATCCAACTTGTTTTAGTCTGCCAGGGCTACTGTAACAAATATCACAGGCTGGCTGGCTTAAACAACAGGAATTTATTGTCACAGTTTGGGAGACTGGAAGTCCCAAATCAAGGACATTCTCTGACATCTGTAGCATTCTCATGGTCATTTGCCAGGAATCCATAACTCAGTCTCTACAATCATCACATGGCAACTGTCTCCTTCTGTCTCCTATTCTTCCTGTGTCCAATCCCCCCTGCTTAGAAGTTTTCCAGTCATATTTGAGGAAGGTCCTTCCTTTTTCAGTGTGGCCTCACCTTACCGAATAACATCTTGAAAGTTTTCATTTACAGATGGATTCACATCCACTGGGCCAGGGGTTAGAACTTTAACTTTTTAAATTTAACTTCAACTTTTATGGGGAGCATGAATCCATAAGACACCCCTTGGCCCCTCATGGGTGTCCCCCCTACCCCCACCCCCAGTGGCATGGCCCACAGTTTGAGGGCTCTGTAAACTCTGAAAGCAGACTTGGGCCATATGAGCAAGGAATTTTGATGTCTTGAGTGAAGGGAGGGGTGGAGTTTCCACTGGACATGTTTTCTTGGCTCTGTTGGCTCCTTACCCCATGAGAAGGAATATGGCTGGATTAAGGCTAAAACTTGGGACCCTGAGGACCCACTTACCCAAGGTAAGATAGAATTAGGAGGGAATATTCTTATAAACATAATATAGCTGATGTTGAGTTCCTTGGCTTTGTTTTAGTAACCTAAACTAATACCAGTCATCACAGCAACCGCATGTAAAGAATTTCATGGAGAGTAACTTTTCTGAGACAGGGACTCTCAAGGGTGATTTTGCTCATCCAGGGGACATTTGGCAATGTCTGAAGACATTTTTGGTTGTCACAGCTGCGGAAGGGGTGCTACTGGCATTCAATGTGTGAAGTGTAGGGAGGCTGCTAAACATTCTACAATGTACAGGACAGTCCCCAGAACAAGGAATTATCCAATCCCCCATACCAATAGTGCCACGATTGAGAAATCCTGGTTTGATAAATGAACATTTGCACTTAGAACATGTGCATTTCAGGGTGCTGAGCCAGGATGGTATAAGATTTACCAGCAGTCAGGGCTTCTGAAGAAGAGCTCAGGGTGACTGCTTCCAGGTAAATGGGTCTATGCCAAGCTCCCCTAAGACCAACCCATCCCGAACCGCCAATCCCTTTTCCTTGTACAACTTTGCCCCCCTCACCCTCACCACCTCCACCATCTCTCCCTGCCTTTGGTCTCACAAGGGCTCTTTATTCAAGTAAAGCCCTGATGCTTAAACTAATTGTCTCTGAGTTATTCTTTGCAGCTTAATACTCACCATGCCTCAGTATCTATTTTTCTTTTATCTGGTTATACAACTCAGGATACAGACCGAAGTTAGACTCAGATCTGTGTGACCCCAAGAGCCATGCTCAACTGAACAATCAGTACTGCCTCCCCAGGGCAGCAAGTGTGGGAGAGACACTTACTGGACCACATTTTGCCAATTATTTGCTGCCTCCCTCTAGCCCAGAAGAGAATCTGCTCATCAAGACCCACATCTATCCCAGGTTCGTGACAACTTTTTAACCGGAGCATATTACAATCACTTAATCAATTCTTCTAGACTCAACACAACTGTGTCTACTCTGAGTCTTAGGGGCAGGCTACGGTCTAACATCACAGCCCTGCCTGCGCTGGAAGCCTGGAATCCCTGCAGTTCTGGGGTCTAGAGGCTTTCCTGCCACCTCCGGCTTCCTCTACTTCCAATAGTGTTTTTCACTGAAATGTTTCCCCTGATAATTAACCAAGCAAAGAGGAAAAGTGCAGTTTTATTACACAATCAATTCTTGGCTTTTGGAAGAACCTTCCCTTTTAGAAATCTGCAGTTTCTCCTTTTCTCCTAGATTGCTCTTCATTATTCCTTCAACTATTTATCTAGCATCTACTAGAAATCAGGAACCATGCTCTGCATGGGGATACAGTGGTGAAGAGATAAAAATTGGGTAAATCCATTTTCCTGTGCAATGTTAGCAAGGCAGAGTCCAAGATTGTTCTCCCTTTCCTGACAGATATTCAATCTTAATGAAATATTTGCCTTGGGATTTCACTAGAATTATTTCCAGGAAACAAATCTTTACATTTCAGTTTGAGAATCCTATCAGTGGGGTGGTATGCGAGGGAGTCTTCTAGAAGGTGGTATCAGCAGAGTGAAGGAAGGAGGGGATTCAGGATGACTGGTTGTTTTTAGGGGCACCTCGACCTGCTGCATTTCCTACAAATGCACGGCACACATATATTTCTAGATCTGAGAACTTCTAATGTGCATCTGTTTTAAGGAGACATAGAATAAAGCTCGCTTTCTGTGGTAAGAATATATTTGCTTAATGTTGCTTTAAAAACAAAACGTTTCCATTGGCCTTAAAACACTGAAATCTACGAAATCGGATTTTGGAGTTTGAAGGTGAGGAAACTCCCAGGTTGTCCACATACAGCACAGCAGTGACAAAAACAAAAGGGAAAAGAAAAATGGGGCAGCAGCCTGAAATACTAGAACCTGCAGGAAGCCCAGGGGATTGCCAGAATCACAGACTCACTCAGGCCACGAGATCGTTCTCTCAGCCTTCCCCTGGGACCGGGAGACAAAGGGGAGGGGCGGAGGCCTGGGGACAAAGAGGCAGAGCTGTAGAAACTGGCCCTGGTGAGGATGCCACTGATACCGGGTCGGGTTTCGGCCTTTGTCTTCTATCACACCCAAAGAAAGTTAAAAATTAACCCAAGCTGGTGAAAAGACTCTTAGGTAAAGCAAGGTGCCTGGGAGGCCCTGAAAGTGAACCCGCTTACCCAGGCTGTTCCGAGAGTAAAAGGGGAAAAGCTTTCAGGACGAGCTCGAGCACCCAGCCCCTCCTTTTGGGTTTCTTTCCTTTCTTTCTGGGTCTCCCCTCCCGCCTTTGCCCTGGGGTCTCAGTGCAAACCTCCTCACTGCCTCCTTCTTAGTTTTACCCCTTAACTTGCTCTCCCTACGCGGAAAACAAGTGTATTACAGAAGAAAAGACTGTGCTCCCTGACAAATGAGTGCCACCAAACAGCCAAAATGGGGGGAAAGAAGATCGTTTTTGTTAGTTGATGTTGGTTCAAAAAATGCAAATGACGCGGTGAAAACAGGGCAGACATTCAGGTCCACCCGAGACTGCGGAATCCATTTCCTCTGGATGCAGAGAAACTGTTTCCTCGGGCTTCGCATTTATGATGATTTCCATCATTCGGAATTGTTTGTGAGCCTCTTCTCTTCTTCTCTTACACATACATACACACATTGAGAGCTAGATGGAGTTTAGAAATCAAATCTCTGCTAGACAAACGAGAACGTAAATGTTGCTGTAAATGAATGAAAACCCCAGTTCTCAGGTTTGATGCTGAGTTTATCTGCCTTGTCTTCAAAGAAATTTTTTATAACAACACTTTATTCTTAATTTACTGCAGACTTTTTTTTTTTAAGAACAATTATAGGTTTACAGAAAAAGCATGCAGAAAGTACAGAGTCCCCATATACATCCATCCCTCCCCGTTTTCCTTATTATTGGCATTTTGTGTTAATGTGGTAACTTTGTTACAATTGATGAAACCAAAATTACCATAATTATATTACTAACTATAGTCCATACTTTTCATTAGGGTTCACTCTTTGTGTTGTACAATTCTATCTTTTTTTATTCTGTTAACACATATACAATAGGAAACTTCCCATTTCTCCATTTTCATGTATCCGAGTCAGTGGTGTTTAATTATATTCACGGTGGGTTATTTTCACTACCATGCACTGTGCCTTGCGTTTTTATTGGTATTTTTACCTTGGGCTCCTCCCTGCTTCTATTCCCTCTTCTCTCTCTCTATCTCTCCCTCTCTCTCTCTTTCTCTCTGAGGCTGTTTTGAGACCCCAATCTTACTTAATGCATAGGATGCTCAATGAGGAGTCCAGTCTCTTGAAATGGCCAGGCAGGCAGATAAGAGCCACACAGTGCAATGTGTTTTCCTTGGCTACTTATTAGTTGGCTATTACCTGAAAGGGTATTTTTCTTTTTCTTTTTTTTAAATTGAGGTAGAATTTACAGACAATAAAATGTGCAGCTCTTAGGAGTGCTGTTCAGGGAGTTTTGGCAAACGCAAACACTCGTGTAACTCATGCCTCTATCAAAATACAAATGGAATATTCCATTTATTTGTATAGATGGAACGACCTCCCAAAATTGTGCCCCTTCAGAGTCGCCACCCCCCCATCCCTAGCCCTGTTCCACACAACTTTGTTCTGATTTCTATGCCGATAGATTAGCTTTGCCTGTTCTAGAATTTCTTGTCAATGAATCACACAGTAGGTCCTCTTTTCTGTCGGGCTTTTACTGCTCAGTGTAATGTTCTTGAGATCCCTCCGTGCTGTTGCAGGTACCAGTAATTTGTTCTAAAGGTGCCTTTTGAGAGCAGAACCCCACAGTTTATTGAGTGCCCTCTCTATGATGTGCTCCATCGCACTGTTGCTGGTGGGGGTGGGGTGCAGTAACTTTGTTGGGTGTCACCTTAGCTGAGCAGGAGCTCATTTCCCAGAATTCCCTCCCCTCTGCATTCCAGGTTAGCCTGGGCCCAAGAGAAATGCATGTGATCTTTGGAAGAGGCAAGTGAAGCTGCAGCTGTGAATTTTTATGCTTTGAGTATAGATGGAGGGCACCAGGCACTGGGGCAGCTCACCTACGTTTTCAGGGATCTGCTGACTCACAGGCCTGATGTTACTGGGCAAAGGCTGTGGATTCTTTTGCCTGACGTGCTCAATAACCAATTCCTGAGACACCAGGGTTTCAAAGAGAGAAAAAGTTTATTAGGCGTGTAGTAGAGGAGCAGATGGCCTGTCGGCCCAAAATCTTTCTCCCCAAACTGCAGTAATTCTGATACTTTTATTATAAAAAAGATGGGCAGGGTTTAGGATAATGGGCACAGTGGCCCCAGATGATGTAGTTGGAGGGGATCTAATTATCGAGCATGCGCAGATTGAGTGCACGCTTAGTCATAGAATGTATGTAAGAAAATGGAGGAATGAGGCATAGGTGACTTGCAGGTTAAAGTCTAAGCTACTGCGCATGTCAGGCAGGCCCATTTTGGTTAGACCCAGTGTTGGTTGTCAAGATAACTTTGGACTTGGGGTGAGTTAGCTCTGGGCTGACCTAAGACCCTTCATTAAATAAGCATCAGGGGCTGTCTTTAGTGATTAGAAGACTGTAAAGTTGAAAAAGTGGATAACTGGGTACAAATGATGGTTAGTCACAGGTTTTTTACAATCACGGGGCAAAAGGTAAAGGCTATACAATCATTATCAGAGGCCTAGGCAGCTGGATTACAATGTAGAGATTTCAGGAATTTCCCTCTGTCTACTCCAGTACACCAAAAACCAAAAGGAATATCCGTGTAATAATTCAGTTACAAAATCATCCCTTAAATCCTAATTTCTCAGTTACACTGCAGCCACACCCAGACCCACACCTCTTCTAGCTCCCAGCAGACTCTTTCAGCCTCTCCAAGTTCCAGGCAAAGGTGTGCCCCTCCAAGCAAAGGTGCCAGCCAGCCTCTCCTGCCAGGCACCCATAGCATCAGCGTTGGAAGGGTTGAGAATCAAACCTGGGTTTTACTTTGTCTTCCTGGATTCTAGTTGTCCTTATGGCTCCATTTTGTCCTCTCTGTCATTCCTGCCCAGCTTTCTTTCCTGGCTGCCAGTATTTCTAGTCTATAGTCACTTCTGCCCTAAGACCAAAGCAGGGACAACAGCCCTGCTGTCTTCTACCATTGCCCACATTTGAGTCATTCTACATAGTCCTGTAATAAAGATCCTTTAGTCTATGACACTTGTAACGTCTCTGACTCACTGCTCAAATCCTGACTGATTCAGGAGGGGCTAGAAGTCACTATCCATGTGGCAATTCAGTCAACACCCAGAAAAAGACTCCTAGCTCCTTAGATTTGTTAGCCAACTTCCTTTACCTGCAGTCCATTTCATCAGTCCACTGTCATGGCTTCCCCTGAGCCCCTGAGAGCTTCTGAAGCTTCTCTACTTTAAATGTCCAAGCACAAGTTCTATTCCTCCCATCTTCTTACTCTCTTCCCGTCACTACACCTGTTATGGGACCTCATCCAAACTGCCTGCTCTTGACTGCTCCTCTTTACTTCAGTCCATCAGCCTCCTTCTGGTTTCCCTCATCATCTGTCCAGTCTGGACTTCATAGAATATGTCCTTAACCACTTTATTGCCAGTAGCTTCAGTGCCGTTAAGAAAAATCATCCCAAACTTGGAAATGAAACAAGAGGATGATGCATGCCCTGTTGATGTTTCTTCAGGCTCACTCAAGTAATATTTAGTTATTTCGAATCTAAGTTTAGCTTTACTATTCATTACTGATTATAGCACAGACGCTGTAAAGTTATATGTTCACTTGTAGATTTTTGCCTCAAAGAGATGCAAATGATTCCTGTCCAGTGGGAAAGATAAACTATGGTTTTATTACCTTGTCAGACATTAACAAGTTTTGTATTTAACCTAGCAAACTTCTAACATTCTTTTCTTTTTTTTTGTCAATAAATACAGTATTTCAAATTCTCTTGGAGCCAGTTTTACCATTCTTACTGGTTCCCTCATTTATTACTGAATTGAATAAAATTGTTGACACATGCTCATTCTATATTTGTTCATTTTACCAGTCATAGTTTTAATTTCTTTTTAAAATTATACTACCCCCTTGTCTATGTAGAGCACCAGCTTTGCAAACCACCATCCCTATATCCATCCAGCCATTTCCACCAAACTCTTTCCTATATCTTCACCTTCTTCTTCCCTGATTCCTTCCCCTCAGCCTATAATGTTCTCTAATTTTTCCCTTCTTGAGAAAATATCTATCATACTCGACCCAAGAACATTCAAGCATTGGGGCCAACACCGTGGTTGTTGCTTGAGTTGTCATTCTCTTGAATTGCTGGCTTTTTCTTTCTTACAGTGAGAGTACCAAGATTCAGGTAAGGATTAGGGGAGAAGGAGACATGGCAGATTTGTTTGGTTTCTTGGTTCTAGGTCATCTCTTCTCCAGGCAAAAGAAGTTTCTTATTTTGTCTGTCTTTGCTCATTGGAACAAAGGAGGCTAGAGCCCTGAGCTTTGAGGCCAAAGTCACTTATAACATTGTATTCTTTTCCAGGCAAAGATCTCTATGTATGCATTTCCTATGGGGACCTTCATTCATTCAATATTTGTTCGCATCACTTATTTATTGAGCATCTACATTAACTGTTTTTTGTTCATTGCTGAAGATAATGGTCCTTGTTTTCACAGAGCTTGTAGTCTGGTGTGAGACATGGACATTAATCAAATAATCTCCCAAACACAAAATTATATTTGTGAAAAATACAACAAAGGTGAGAGGTACTTAGGACTCCAGGAGGATCTGAACTGTCTGGTAGGTTCAGTAGCGGTTTCTCTGAAGAAACAGTGATCATGTTGGGTCTGAAGGATAAAGAGGTATTAATCAGACAAAATGGAAGGGGCAGAACATTTCAGACAAGGGACAGAGCATGGTCAAAGGCCCTGCAGGGGTGAGGAGGGAAAAGAGAGAGCACAGCTGGAGAAGCAGAAAAAAAACTAGAGTGGCTAGAGCACACATAGTTGGGGAGCAAGGGTGAGATGATACTGGAGGGGGAGTCAGGGAGCCCCAATATAAAAGGTCTCGGACTTTTAGGAATTTTCTTCATCAGTGCAATGGAAAGTCACTGGAGTGGAGTTGGTGTAATTAGATTTGTATTTTAAGAAGATCCCTTTCACTGTTGTGTGAAGAATGGGTTAGGGCATGAGTACATGAGTGGATATAGAAAGGGGTGGCCGGTTGAGACCCCGATTAAGGTGTTCTGGGTACCCTGATTAAATGCATCTTTAATTCACATCATTCATTCCCACACACTGTCATTCTTTTCTCTGTTCCTCCTTCATGGTCTCAAAATACCCTATTTCTACCACGGCATTTATCATAGTGTATTGTAATTGTTTATTTTGTCTCACTCACTAGTATGAGATGCTAATAGCCAAGACTGTGTCTTCATTCACATCTCACCCTTACTTGTTCTCAAAGTGTTTTTGTTTTTTGGGTGCATGGTCCAGGAATTGAACCCGGGTCTCCTGCATGGAAGGTACGCATTCTACCACTGAACCACCTGGGCACCCCCAAAGTGTTTTTAGTCTCATGCTTGATACATAGCAGGTTTTCAAATAAATGTCTGTAGAACTGAAGTATATCCTCCTCCACTTTTCACTGTAAGGTAGTGGAAAGTCTGCATCACTGTCTCCACCTTTTCATGTCACATCCATTCCCATCTAGTCTATATTTGCTCCCCAATACCTTGCTGAAAATTCTTTTGCTAAGGATCACCACAATCTCCTGATGACCAGAAACAGTGAACAAACCCAAACAATTAGATAGTTGTTGTCTTAGCCAGAGCTCTCTGCTTCATTGGTTTCTTTTAGTTGTGCCTTCCTCTTTTGAAAAATTCTCCCTCCACTCTCCTTGACCCCAGTCTCCTCCTGTACTTTACCTCTCTAACTGTTTCTTCTCTATCTTCTTTAACACCTCATTTCCTCTATATGTCCCTCAAATATTGGTTTTCTCAGAGTTCTAGTTTCAGCTTCTTTTCCCCTCTTCCTAGGTGATTAATTCATACGCACTCAAAATTTTAACTATGACCTGAGATACCAAAGGCTCTGATATCTATCCGAATATCCATCCTAGAACTTTCTTCTTAACTCCAAACACATGCTTACAATGGTATGTTAAATATCTCAACCTAAATGGACCACAGGCACCTCAGATTCAAATATGAATTAATTCTCTCCCTTTAATCCATCCCTAAACCTGCTCCCTCCCCTTTTCTCCCTGTCTCTGTAAGTGGTACAATCCCATCACCAAACCCAGAAAACTGGGTTCATCCTTAAATGCTCCCTTTTTCTTATCTCCTACATCCTGTTGACAGCCAAACATCTCTTTGGTCTGTGCTTTCCTCTCCATAACCCCCCTCCTTCCCCCAATGCCTTAGATCAGACCCCTGTTTGCTCTTTTATTTATTTATTTATTTTGGCTTTTATCTACTTCAGTCCTCTGCTCCCTCTACTCAATCCTCTCTATAACTACCAAAGGAATTTTTCTGAATATCTGACATCGCTAGATGATTAATCATGATCTAGATAAAATCCAAATTCCTTCAGCCTCATAGTCCATCATCTCCCCATATTCACCCTGTAATAAGACCATATTCAACTACTTTAAAGCTTCTTGAACTTGTCAACAGTTTCCCCACCCTTAGGCCTTTGTGCAAATTTCTTCCTCTGCCTGGAATACCCTTTCCCCAGTTGGCCGGACAAATTCCTCTTCATCCTTAGTATTGTTTGAGCATCCCCTCCTCTGTAAAGCCTTCCCTAGCTTCTTGCAAAGAGTTGGTGACCCTCTCAGTGTTTAGATAGCATTGTCATATTTTCATATTATACTACTTATCTTCTATTATGATCATGTCTACCTGCCTAAGTTCTGGACTATGAACCACCTGAGCAGAAAGACCCAGTCTTGTCCATCTTAATGTCCCCAGTGCCTAGGACTATAGCTCATCCATTAACATTGGCTGGAAAGACAGGTGAGTAAGTCAGAAGAAAGCCTCTTTAGTCATGACATTTACTACTGGATAAGTCAACCTAATTTATAAATAAAAATGGAAAAGGGATGTAGAGCTAAGTATGAATGAAGACAAATTAATGAAATGTCATTAAACTGAAACCAGAACTTACATGTAAAGCGGTCATCACACGTCTAATGGAAAGAGATGGATTATTCATTAAGTGGTATTGGAAAAATGGGTCATTTAGAAAAAATATTCATTTAACATGCTGATCTCATGCCATGCCCCAAGATTAAATCCAGATCATGTAAATTACATGTAATTAATGTAAAGTAATTGCATGTGAATAATAAAATCATAAAAAAACTGGTAGAAAATTTCAAATAATTATTTGCTCTCTGGATGAGAAATCCCTTTCTAAGCACAAAAGGAATGGGAGGAAAAGTCTAGTAGATGTGACTATATGAAAATGTAAATCGTCTATAAATAAAAAATGTGAAACTACAACCCAAACAACAAACTGGGCAAAACACATGTCTACAAATGTGACAGTGTTTTTAGGTAAGAGTTATAAAAATTGAATTTAGAAGTCACTAAGATTTTGATAGAATATAAGCAAAGGATGCAAATACATACTTCACAGAAAAGAAATTGAAGTAATTGATAAACAAATTAACACTATTATCAAAGAAATACCGATATTTATATACTATTTTTTGCCTGTCAATTTGACAAAGATTTAAAACACAATAACATTCAATGAAAGCCAACACACACGCCCATGTCCAGCAAGAAGTTTAACAGATGTAACCTTTCAGGAAAGCAGTTTGTAAATAAGTATCAAGAGGTTAAAAATGTTTGCATCATTTAACCCATTATTCCATTTTAAGAATCTGCCGTATGAAGAAAGGAGAGATGCAGACAGAGGTTTATGTACAAATGTGTTTAACCTGACATCTCATATAACAGTAAAAAATTAGCAGCAACATAAAGGTCCCGAAATAGGAAGATTATTACCTAATTACATCATATTTATATAATGGAATACCATGCAATACTTTTTTAAAATCATGTTTTTAAAGAATACTTAATGGCTTAGGAAAGTATTTATGATATGATGTCAAGTACATGTGTATATATAAAACTATACACAGCATGATCCAAATTTTCTTAAAAGTAAGGAGTCTAAAACACTAACTATGACTATAAATAAAATTCTAGAAAAATAAAAGTATAAATAAAATAAATAGTTGCTAAAAGTAAACAAATATATGCAGAAATAAGAAGATGCTTACAGCGGGTGTTAAGAGGAGGTGGAATTATGCATGCTCGTGATTTTCCTCTTTGTTGTCCTCAATATTCCTATGAGGAGGTGCTACCTTTAAAATTACAAATCTTCTTTTGTTTCATTTTGTTTTGTAGTGACACACGTAGACCGGGGGAAGCTGAAGCCCTGGTGAAGGTAAAGTCCATCCAGCAGAGCTGAGTGCCGCGCAGGGATCTGAGGTGGTGCTGTGTTTCGCTCTGGGCTTTCCATGCATTGGAGATCAGCATGTCACTGGCATCAGCCAGAAGACGCCTTCTACCAGCCCAGTATGTATCTAGAGTAGAGCCAGTTCACAGAAAAGGGATGTAGTGCCCTCTAGGTTGCAGCCTGGCTCTGTCACTCTCCACCAATGTGACTATAGGAAGTCACCCAAATGCCCTGCACATTTCTATGAAATGGAGGCAGTTCTAGTATCCACCTGCTAGCCATGAGGACAGAAAGCATATGACAACCTTTACAAACAGCGAATGTCTCCTGTCAAGATGAGCACTTAAGCTCCTTTTGGAGTAAGTTGGAAGTCATTAAACTGTCAGAGCTTGCCTGTTACACAATATTTCTCTAAGTCTTTACTGCAAAGATGTAAACTATTTAGAGTTGACAAGAGCATTAAATTAGTTAATTTATGATTCTCTGTAATCTCTTATTTCAGAAATTACAAAAATTCTGTACATTAATATCCAAATTATTATGATTTGTTGACTGGACTTGCATGAAAAATTAAAACACAATAATAATGATGTCTGATTTTTAGCTGAAGTGCTCCCCCAGCTGAAATGCTTACTCACAGGCCTGCCAGGGATGACTTCAAATAGCAATCACTGTCCCTGGCGTTCAGGGAAAGGTCAGTATCCAAATTGAACTTTGGAGACCTGGAAAAAAAGCAATTTACTTCCCCTAAAAGACATTCCACTCCTGGAGATTAATCTATGTACTGCCACCTCCCTGGTTTCATGATGTGTTTGGGTGCCACGATATCACTTTTTTTGTGTGAAAAGCTCAGTGTCACCCTGGGTTTACTGTCTGGTGTTGTTAGCTAGCTGTTTATTTTTAACTTCATGTGTGTGTCTAATCTCCTCCAACTGGCCTGGAGGCTTCTGGAGGTCAGGGCCTGTGTCTTTTACTTCCTGCAGTTAGTACAGAGCTGTGCAGGGTGGAACTGATTAATGAATATGTATTAAGTAAATAAATAACAAATTAATCCCGTGCCAACCTGTACATCAGCAAAGTGACTTGGAAAGACACAAAGGCCCTGTTGCCTCAAACACTTCCCTCCAAGACATGCTTCTTATAGATAAAACATTATCTCCAGAAGGCCCAGATTAAAATATAAATATCTAGCCCTGGTAGTATAACTCACCAGCATATTGTCTCTCTAATAGTTTTTTGACAGGGATCTTGGGCCTAGGATTATGTCCAAGGAAACAGCTAGAGAGACTCAGTTCCCATTTGGGGGATTCTGATTAGAAGGAGCACCCGGTGAGGGCTGAGAACATATATGGTGAAAAGAATAGAGCAAAGTCCACTGCACTGGGCACCTGCGGGGCAGGGTGGGGAATGCCTAGCTGGGCCAGAGGGCATCTCAACAACCAGAACTTATCCATAGCATAGAATCTTCATTACTGCAGCACTGTTGGTTATGAACCAAGTAGTGGAATGAATTCCCATCTGGACAAGGTGGAAGCTAAGTCACTGGGCAAGTGACTAGTCATGCTCACAGCATTGACCCAGGGGTGACAAGGATCTAAGCCAGTGACCTTTGCAGGTTGCTTTGCTTTCAGAAGTGCCTGCTGATCTCAGTTGCAATGAGAACCAAAGCAGGGAAGCAGAGAGGAACAGTTTCTGGGGGTAACCAGAGGGCTTTATTAATTCAATTCTATTCTGGAATTACCCTCAGAGGCATGTGGAAATGATGAAGTGTTGCCCTTCACTGCATACCCACAGCCAATGGAGTTTCTGAATTCTGAAGCACTCCTGTACTTAATTAACAACACAAACACATCTAAACCTATGTACTCTATAGTAAGTGCATGTGTGTGTGTATGATTCTAGCACTTTTTTGTTCCTATACATTGCTTGGTAGGGCAATGGGCAACATTCAGAAGACAGCAGGATTCAAAGGGAGTGGGCAGGTCATAAGCACCAACTCCCAGCAGGAAGTAGACAAGGGAGGTTCCTATGGCTACAAGGGCTGGGCTGGTTTACTACTTAAATTCTGATGGACATTTTTTACAGGATGAAAGCAAAGTACAAGACATTTTATAGCCATTCATACAGAAAGTTTGGCACCATTTCAAAAAATGAAGGCTCCATGTAAAGATGAGCACCTTACTACAATTTTCGTTCATTCTTTCTCTCAGCTGAAATGCCCTCCTTTGTGGAAATGTACACTTATGATTACACATTTTGGTTCACAATGAAAAATGTATTTGTTACTGTGATTTGCAAAATAATCCATTCTAAAAACACTGCCCTTCAAGTTAACTGAATCTACCCTCAGAAAGCAGTTAAGCAACCATCTGTTGTTACTCACGCAGACCCTTGGGAGGTCTCACATGCCCTTTCCATCCACCTATCACAGTATTCACCCAATATAAAGAGGCCTCTTCTAAGGAGGCCAAGAGGATAAATGGGAGGAATTTGAGGTTTTGGTTTCATGACGCATACACACTATGTTTGGCTGATAATTATTGAATGTGCTCCATCTGTTGAGTAGTCGTGGCTGTCACAGGACAGTAATTCCCTCAAAGTAGGGCCCACTTCTTCCCATGGATACCAGGACACTCCTGCGAGTAAGAACCAGGCTGTCCTCAAGATAGGAAGATCCAGAACCCCCCTTGGCAACGTTTCTCTGTCTCTATGCCTCCACAGGCAGTTTCTTGGTGTCATAAGAAGTACAGTGGACTTGGCATCAGAGGTTCAGATTTTAGTCCTGCTGTCACTCATAGTCTGGGCCATGCAGACAAAAGCGTAAAACCTGCTTGAATGTGCTTTGGATAAAGACACAAAACAAAATACGCAAAATAAGGATATTATTGAGGAATTGTGCCAGTAGAATGCTGAAGGCCCAATGACATAAGGCCTGAACAAACTTTGTAAAGTGCTAGGGGCAGGTCAGATATGGGTATTTATGAAGTGCTTGGAGCCCCTTGACTCCCCTACCTGGAACCACACTCCTTGAGGCCCTGGCCGGAGTCCAGAGTCCATGTGTGGCCTGTGGGGAGCCCTGGAATCTAAGTCCTCCAGAGGGAGCTGGCTGGCAAAGCCCCCAGTTTCCAGGCCATGGACAGGGACAGTCCCAGAGTGAGTGCAAATGCTCCGCTTGCTTAGGAACACACAGGAGTGATGTCTGCTGCTAGTCCTCAATCTCATATGACACATTTGGATGCCGAAAGCTGCTTTGGAGTTGATATTGGACTCTCTCAGTCCCACCGGCCTTACCTCTGGCATGAGGCGAGCTCAATTTCTGCTGCAGGGAAGGCTCTGGGTTGCAAGGAAAGGAAGAAATCAACCCAGTCTATTTTCACCATGCTCAGGTGAACCATGAGAAGAAGGGTATTTCTGATTTCCTCCATACTCATCTTAACAGGAGAAGCTTAATAATAATTATTTGTTGAGCCCACAGATGAATGGATGGGTAGTGAGGAAATAGGCTCCCCTACAGACTGTCAGCAACATTTAGGGATTCATGACCTTCTTTTAGAGGAAGGAGAAAGGCCTGTGAAGACAAAGACGGGTGGTGGCCTGCCCTGGAAGGATGCTTCCACCTCTCCTCCCAGCCTCACGGGAACTCAGAGCTCGGTAGGAGCTTTTGCAATGGGAGTCATTTCAATAGACTTGCCTGAGGTCCTCTCTCTGGTTGTCTCCCTTATTCTTATTCTACTCCTGTCTTCACAGATGACTTTTTCCACTGCAGCCTCCACCACAAGGAGGTCCTGGGGCCGGCAGCGCACGGTCACCAGAGGCTCCAGCAGGCACAGCGGACCCTGCAGCACCCGTTTATCCATCAGCCCCTGGTAGACCTCTGGGTCCGCCGCCATCCTGTGGAGTCTCTGCTTTGCATCGTTCAGCAAGTCCGAGATGAGTTTGTCCCGGCCTCTCAGGACTCTGAGCCTTGCCTGGTTCCTCACTGTGGACATCTGGATTTTCTTCTGCTGCTCTATCTGCTTCTCCTTCTTCTCATAATACTCCATTGTCTTCAGTCTTTGGGTCTGCACAAGGCGTCCTTTCTCAGTGTTGAACTTCCCCTCCGCCTTGGCATCTATTTCTTCTGCCTTCTCAGCTGGACGTTACTGACTGCCAGAGCTTATCTGATACACAGATGAACATGTCTCTAAGTTTGGACTACCAAGATATAAAGCACTAAGGCTATTTGGAGTGGTGAAAGAGTGTAGGTTTCAGAATCCCACAGACATGCCCTCACCACCACTCACCAACAATGGGATTCTGAGCATTATTTAACTTTGCTCAACCAATTTACTTATGTGTAAAATGGAAATTAGTGACACCTAGTTCACAGGTTGAATTAGAGAATGTGGAAGAAAGCACTTTGAGAGTACTTTTGTTTCATATTCCCTTCTCTCCCTTTATTGTCTGTTAAATTAATTAAATTAAGGGAGCTTTCTGACCAGTAGCCAAATAAGCCTCTGAAAATCCTCATGAGTAACAAGAATCTAAAAAAATAAGCTGCAAAATAGAAAGCAGTCTGTTTCCTTTATATTTATACTCATCCAGAACAGTTTAGTGGATGATTCGATTGATTCTACCTACCAGAGTTATCTTATGTTTATTTGTCTCCTCACTGAAGCTAGAAACTCCTCAAGGGAATGTATGAGGAATCAGAATCTGGTCTTGTTTAACTTGAAACTCTACAAAACTAGTGTGGGGTTTCACAGTTTGTCCATTAAACTGTATCTTTGTATTCACCCTACTCCAGTTTGTTCTGAAATACCATTCTTAGGTAATTTTGTGTTTCCCTGAAGTCTCACTCATAAGCTGGCTCTCACATTTTTGCTCCCATTTTATACACGAAAACATACCCAGCATCAAGGGTTTATTTGTGCATTAGAAAGGAATATTTCTAAAAGTGACCTGGTTTGGTAACTTATAAGCCAAGCTCTGCCTTGTGTCTTTATCTATAGCTCACACGTATAACTTGTATAAATCCCCTGTTATTGTTCTCCATTCAATAGACTTGCGGTTTTCTCCTACATAGGCTTTTTAATCTACGGATAAGGATAAGGATATGTCTGATATCCTTCATATCAAAATGGTTTACTAACCTTTCACCAGTCAGAAATATTCTTTGACCTATTTTTAGTAATGAGACTGACATGCTATTTTTCTTGGGCTGTCCTGGTGACCAAAGAGGAAATGGAAATTTGGTCCCTAACATGACAGTACTTTATTTGGTCCCTAACATAACAGCACTTCTCTACTGTTTAGCCAGATGGTAGTTGACCTAATAACTTCTGCATGGAAATGGACATATGGTCATTACTTTGTCTGTATAGAAAACTTCCATATAGGCTTCTCAAAGTCCCCTTTCTTTTTATCAACAGAACCAACAAAGACATGGCATTTTCTCCCACCACAATCCACACTTGTTATTTCCTGTTTCTTTCACTTCCTCTACTAATTCACTGCAATCATATGCCCTCTGCTCACTCAGTTCTCAATTACTGCTGATCCTTAGCACGAGGAGAGTGAACTGCCCAGACTTCCAGGAACATTATCAGGCTACATACATTCTGAGTCAGTTTTGTATACAATGATGATGTGCGTTGTGTGTGCTGTAGCTGAACTATGACACTTGACAAGTCATCCTGAGTAGAAGAATTAATGAAATAAAATTTGTGACATTTAGTTCATTCGTATTACACAAACTGATTTTCTAGGGACATCCCAGGAGTCCACACTGGACATACTGATAATCGCATAAAAGGAAAGCAATCTAAATTTGTGCTTTTCCTTATCGTGTCTTGCAAATAGCCAGTGCTTCAGTTCTCACCCAGCTCCGTGAGAACCCATGGAGACTGTCTTGTTTAAGCCTGTCTGGTTACTAGGGGAGGGAACTTCCCTCTTTTTGTGTATGTGTACTTGGTTGCTTCAGAAATGTCATTAAACATGAACAAGGCAATGTCTGATAAAGGCCGTCAGGTTTCATCAGGACTGTAGCACCCATTATAAATGACCTATCATAAAGACCCTACCCCTCTCTGATCCTGATAAAGCAAAGGTTAAGGTCCATCTCTATTTGCTGCATTTGATTTCCTTCTGTTTAGGCTATAACATAATCTCTGGAACCAGCTGGTACCTCTCTCAGTAGGCTGTAAGAATCCTGTATTCTTTTTTCATTTTTAACTTTCAAAATTGTATAATATAACATATATACAAAGCAAAGAAAGAAAAAATGCAATAGTTTTCAAAGCACTCTCCAACAAGTAGTAACAGGCTAGATCCCAGACTTTGTCATGGGCTACCATACTATCTTCTCAGATTTTTCCTTCTAGCTACTCCAGAATATAGGACGCTAGAAGGAATACATATTTTTTTAATCATCACAATCGACTTTTTTCTTTTTTTGTGAAAAATAACATATATGCAAAAAAAGCAATAAACTAAAAAAAAAAAACCAGCACAACAATTAGTTGGAGAACAGAGTTCAGAGTTTGGTATGGGTTACAATTCCACAATTTAAGGTTTTCACTTCAAGCTGCTCTAAGATACTGGAGACTAAAAGAAATACCAATTTAATGATTCAGCAATCACATTCATTTGTTAAACCCTTCCTTCTCTGTCTCTCCACCATCGCCTTTGATCTTTCTATCCCACCCTTTAGGGGTACTTGAGCTATGACTATAATCTCAGTCTAATCGTGAGAAAACCTCAGATAAATCCCACTTGAGAGACATTCTACAAAACATCTGCTTGTACCTTGAAAAGTGTCAAGATCATGAAAGCAAAGGAAAGACTTAGAAACTGTTACAGATCAGAAGAGACTAAGAAAGTCTGTTGACTAAATGCAGTTTGAGATTCTGAGTCAGATCCTGGAACAGTAAAAGGACATTAGAGGAAAAACGCAGGAATTCTGAAGTAAGTCCATGGTTTGGTTAACAGCGTTGTATCAATGTTGATTTCTTAGTTTTTGATAAAACTACCATTGTTTCATAAGATGATAACATTAGGCAGCACTGGACAAAGCGCATATGGGAATTCTCTATACTATCTTTGCAATTCTTCTGCAAATCTTAAATTTTCAAAATTTTTAAAAATTTAAAACCTTTCATTTCTTCTCATCCCACACCTTCTCTCTGATGATGAGCTCCCCTCATACATCACTGATAAAATAAAATTACAGGGCAGAACTCTGTCTACATTAGCAAATAATCTGCAGCTGCCCCCATCCTGTCTCTTTTCAAAGGCCAACCCCTCCACCAGTGCTCTTGGTCCCATTTTCTCTCCCTTTCTCAAGGTGTCCCACCTTCAGTTATTCCTCTTCTCTCCCTCATCTCCCTTTCTCCTGGGCTTCTTCCATCACCATAGAAGCATGCTAGTTTGTCTCTCAGGAATCTCTTTTCTCCCTTGTAAAACTTTTTGCAAGAGTTATCTGTATTTGTTCTCTCTACAACTTACTGCCCTCAATTCCTCTCTATGCTGGCCACTATTCCCCTGAAATTACCAAATCCAAAGGGCCATTCTCTGTCCTCTTACTTCACTTCTCAGCAGCATTCAGCACAGTTGACTCAACTGTATTTTGGAAAACCTTTACTCTTGATTTCTGTGACATCCCACCTCCTTGTTTATCCCTACTTCATTGGCTATTCCTCCTCATTCTCCTCTCCTTGCTTCTCCTCTCCTTCCAATCCCTAAATGAAGTGTGCCTCAGGGGTCTGTCCTGAGCTCTTCTCTATGGACACTTCTGCTCTAGTTACTTCATTTACTCCTTAACTTTTATTTTTGGATGCTATATGGTGGGGTCATATTTCATTCTTTTTCCATGTGAGTATCCTGTTATTGCAGCACCATTTGTTGAATTTTTGTTGTTTGTTTGTTTGTTTTGCTTGTTTGTTTTGGGAAGTACATGGGCCAGGAATGGAACCCGGGACTCCTTAACTTTAAAATATCCTCTGGTGCTGAGGACTCACCTATGGACTTAGATTAACATATGCCACACCCTATCTGACACCTCTGCTTGGGTGATTAATGGCCCACTCAAACATTCCCCCCAAGCCGCTTCCTTCTGCAGTCTTCTTCCTTTTAGCTTGTGGTACTGTTTGAGTTTGCTAAAATTACCGGATGCAATATACCAGAAATGGGTTGGCTTTAAAAAAGGGGATTTGTTAAGTTACACGTTTACAGTTCTAAGGACATAAAAATGTCCAAACTAAGGCATTAAAGAAAATACATTGACTCAAGAAAGGCCAGTGGCATCTGGAATTCTTCTGTCAGCTGGGAAGGCACGTGGCTGGCATTTGCTGGTCCTTTGGCTTCTGGTTTCAAACAGCTTCCCTGGGAGCATTTTCTTTCTGCATCTCCACATGTCTCTATCTGTGTCAGCTCTCTGCTTTTTCCAAAAGAGTTCCCTCTTAAAGGACTCCAGTTAGCAGATTAAGACCCACCTTGAATGGGTGAAGTGACATCTTCATGGAAACAACCTAATCAAAAAGACTTTTTGGGGGTATATAACAGTTTCAAACTAGCACAGGTAGCATCACTCCCCCACAGTTGTTCAAGTGAAAAGCCTGGAAGTCATCTTTAATTTCTCCCTTTCCCTCATACCCCACATTGGCATTAGCAAAATCTGCCTAACGCCAAAAATATTTCTTTTGTATGCTGATTTTTCTTTCCACTTTCACTGTCACTATCTTTGTCCAAGCTAATATAATTTCTTACCTGGACTATTGCAATAGCTTCTTTTTTTGTTTTTTTTTTTAATTAAATTAAAAAAAAATAAAACAGCTAACAAACAAAAACATTCTTAACATATGATCATTCCATTCTATGTATATAATCAGTAATTTGCAATATCATCAATAGTTGCATATTCATCATCATGATCATTTCTTAGAACATTTGCATCAATTCAGAAAAAGAAATAAAAAGACAACAAAAAAAATTCATATGTACCATACCCCTTATCCCCCTTACATTGATCACTAGCATTTCAATCTACTAAATTTATTTTAACATTTGTTCCCCTATTATTTACCTTTATTCCATATGTTTTACTCATCTGTTGATAAGGTAGATAAAAGGAGCATCAGACACAAGGTTTTCACAATCACACAGTCACTTGTGAAAGCTATATCATTATACAATGAGTTAAAAAAACATGGCTACTGGAACACAGCTCTACATTTTCAGGCAGTTCCCTCCAGTCTCTTCATTACATCTTGATTAACAAGGTGATATCTATTTAATGCGTAAGAATAACCTCCAGGACAATCTCTCAACTCTGTTTGGAATCTCTCAACCATTGACACTTTATTTTGTCTCATTTCACTCTTCCCCCTTTTGGTCAAGAAGGTTTTCTCAATTCCTTGATGCTGAGTCTCAGCTCATTCTAGGATTTCTGTCCCATGTTGCCAGAAAGGTCCACAACCCTGGGAGTCATGTCCCACATAGACAGGGGGAGGGTGGTGAGTTTGCTTGTTGTGTTGGCTGGAGAGAGAGGCCACATCTGAGCAACAAAAGAGGTTCTCTTGGGGGTGACTCTTAGGCCTAATTTTAAGTAGGCTTGACCTATTCTTTGCGGGGTTATGTTTCATATGAACAAACCCCAAGATTGGGGGCTCAGCCTATTGCTTTGGTTGTCCCCACTGCTTGTGAGAATATCAAGAATTCTCCACTTGGGGAAGTTGAATTTTCCCCCCTTCTCACCATCCCCTAAGGGAACTTTGCAATAGCCTCTTAATTCATCTCCTGTTTCACCCTCTTCACACTTACAAGCCATTCTCTATCAAGTACCAGAAGTAATCTTTTTACAGCATAAGCCACATCTGTCCCCTGCTTGTCTCCCTACATTAGAATAAAATTCAAACTTTTTACCATGCCTATAAGGCATTACATGAGCTTATTCCTGCCTTCTCTTCAACTTTAGCTCAGGCTCCCTGTCTTTCAATCATCAAATTCCATTCCCAATGACGTCCTTTCTGTTCTTCCAGCAAACTTTGCATATAGTCTACACTTTTCTATCTTATCTATAGCAATTGAGACATTAGGTCAAATATGTTTCTGAAATCAAGATATGCCATATTAAGACGGTGGCTCTCAGTCAGGAATGATACTGCCTTCCCCAGAGGGTTGGAAATGCATGGAAACTTTTTTGGGTTGTCAAAATTCCAACAGTGCCCCATGCTGAGACAGCTAGTCTAAGGGATTCTTGGGTCCACATAAAGATCTGTACAAGAATATTCATAGGTGCTTCATTTATAATTGCCCCAAATTGGAATGGATAAAACACGTACAATAGCCACTGCTCAGCAATAAAAGAAAATGAATTATTGTTACATGCACCATGATGAATCTCAAAAACTATACTGATTTTTCTGGAGTGATGCAAATGTTCTAAAAATTATCATGGTGATGAATACACATGATGATACGGTGAGCCACTGATTGTACACCATGTATGGACTGTATGTGTGTGAAGATCTGTCAATAAAAATATTTTATTAAAAACTTATGCTTAGCTCTTCCTGCTTCAGCTGGCAAGCCTCTCCTGTGGAGTTCACCCAGATCCTCCATCGGAATCGTTGGCTTCACAGCCTGCCCTGCGGATTTTGGACTCTGCCTTCCCATGGTCCCATGAGACACTTTTATAAATTTCATATTTGTGAGTGTTCCCTGTTGATTCTGTTTCTCTAGAGGACACTAACTAATACAATTTGGTACCGGAGAGTGGGGTGCTGCTGCAGTTTGCAAATACCAGTCATGTTGGACCAGTTTTTTTGGATGGATAAAGGGAAGATTTTGGAGAAGCTGAGAAGAGAATGATGGAGAAGTCCTGGAGTGCTTGAAGAGACTGTTGTGTAAACAGAACCACTGCCAATTTGGATAAAGGGGAACACAAAAGGGACAAATTGGAGTTTGCAGAGTGAGAAACATGGAAACTTGGGTCTGAAACCAAGAAACCTCAGCCAGGAGAGTGGACCCACCTATATACATAGAGAGGGTGTTTGCCCTGAGGGCAGAGGATGAGTCTCCCATCTCATTGCAGTTGAAGAGTTATGTCGCCTCAGGCCTTTAAAAAGGTATAGCATGCTCCTTAGGAACTGGGGAGAGCCTGGCTGCCACGACATGGAGGGGTTGAGTGTGTGCCCCGGAAATGTCAAAGAGCCCAGGTGTGGCCCCGATGCCTGGAGAGAGTGGAGCCGAGAAAAAGGTGGTCTCCTCAATGTCCCCTAAGGTTGATTTGGAAAGAGGCAGGCAACTGCATAGGCCCTTGGGAAGGGTAGGACTGCCACTTTCTGAAGCCAAAGGATAGATGACTTTCAGACTTTGAAATCCAATGGCGTTTGCCCTGAAGGTTTTACATCTGTGTTCCTTCCAATTTCTCCCTATGGAGATGAAAACCTGTATCTTGTGAATACCCTCTTTTGCATACTGGCACCAGATAACTTGTTTTGAGATTCATAGGTCCACAGCTAGAAGAGAATTTTTTGCACCTTAATATTGTTTAAGATGATGCATGTAGTTTTCAAGTTGACAAGGGGTAGACATGTGGTAGTTAGATTCAGTTCTCAGTTTGGTGAAGGTGCCTAGATCTATTGCTGTGGACATAAGCCAATGGCGTGTGAACCTCATCTGTTGCTGATTACATCTGCAGTCAGCTAGGAGGTGTGCCTGCTGCAATGAATGATGCTTGACTCAACTGGCTGGTGCTTAAATGAGAGAGCGCAACATAGCACAGCACTCGCAGCTCAGCCCAAGCCTTCGGAGATGCAGAAAGAAATCACCCCGGGAAAAGTTGTTGGAACCCAGAGGCCTGGAGAGAAGGCCAGCAGAGAACACCCTGTGCCTTCTCACGTAAGAAAGAAGCTCAGTTGAAAGTTAGCTGCCTTTCCTCTGAAGAACTAATGAAATAAATCCCCTTTAATTAGAAGCCAATCCACCTCTGGTATGTTGCATTCTGGCAGCTAGCAAACTAGAACACTGATATTTCTTTTAGTCTCCACTGTCTTAGAGCAGCCAGAAGGAAAAATCTAAAATTGTGGAACTGTAACCCATACCAAATTCTGAAATCTGTTCTATTAACTAATTGTTGTGGTGTGCTTTGAAATTTATTACTTTTTTAAATGTTATTTTTCACAATAAAATTTTTTTTAAAAAAATCCAGAAAGATACAAGGGCTGGAAAACAAAAACAACAACAACAAAAAACCTATGCTTAGGGTGGGCACAGTGGCCCCAGCAGGCAGAGTTCCCATCTGCAGTACTGGAGACCTGGTTCAATTCCAAGTGCCTACCCATGCAAAAAACAAAACAAAACTGTCATGGTCAGGTTCATGTGTCAACTTGGGCAAGTGGTGATACCTATTTGTCTGGTTGGGCAAGTGCTGGCCTGTCTGTTGCGATGAAGACATTTCATAGAATTAAACCATGGTCACATCAGCTGCATCCACAGTTGATTCCATTTGTAATCAGTCAAGGGGAGTGTCTTCTGCAATGAGTGATGCTTAATCTAATCACTGGAAGTCTTTTAAGGAGGATTCAGAAGAGACAGGCCCTCTTCCTTCCTGCTTTGGCCGGCAAGCCTCTCCTGTGGAGTTCGTCCAGACCCTCCATTGGAATCATGGATTTCACAGCCTGCCCTGCAGATTTTGGACTCTGAGTTCCCACGGTTATATGAGACACTCTTATAAATTTTATATTTGCAAGTGCTTCCTGTTGATTCTGTTTCTCTAGAGAACCCTAACTAATACAAAAACAAACAAAACAAACAAACCCATGCTAAAGGGGGAAAAAAAAGCATTAAAAAAAAAAGGGGGCAGGTAATGGTGGCAGAGTTCTCACCTCCATGCCAGAGACCCGGGTTCGATTCCTGGTGCCTGCCCATGTTAAAAAAAAAGCATTAAAAACCTATGCTTATAGTGTTTTTAAATTAATCTAGTGTAGGATTTAGATGACCTCATTATCCATTTTGACTTGTCCATGTTGTTTACAGTGAAAATTGAAAACACTTGAATTGTATGCTTTTTAAAGGACAAAAAGGAGATGTTTGGAACAGCATTTCACTCGTCTAAAGTCATCTTTATGGACTAAAGGACTGTTTTTGCCTTTCTGCAAACCATGGATTTTATACCCTCTCTTCATGCCTAGGGTCTTTTTTTCTGTCAATTATGAATATTTTGAGGTTTGTTGATTAAAAATAAAGCATATAATGTTCGCATTTATATATATATATAAAAAAAAACCTATGCTTAGGGGAAGAAACTTTAAATAAAATATTATGTATGATATTGAGGCAGGTAAATAGGGGAGTTCAGTGGGAGAAGTGACCCTAAAATCCATAACAAAAAGTGCCTTTTGGTACCCACACACCTAGCCCATCACCCACACAGCTAGCCTTCTCTCAGGACAGCGTCTGAAAAGAACCAATGAAAAGTGCATTTCTTCGATCCCTTATTAGCATAGCCAGAGGGGGAAGGGCCCCTCTAAGTCAATACAATGCAAGGATCACAACCTCCAGGGGCTTCTCCTCCTGGGGAGAATGCCTGTGCTCATCTTCCTTTGAGCGTGTACTTTCACTGCTCATTAAAATTCTGAGCTGTATGAGCAGGCCACGGTGGCTCAGCAGGCAAGAAGGCTTGCCTGCCATGCCAGAGGACCCAGGTTTGATTCCCGGTGCCTGCCCATGCATACAAAAAAAAAAAAATTCTGAGCTGTACACACTACTCCTGGAGCAGCTGTGTTTCTTGTGGCTGAGTCAAGAACCTTTGCAGCATCAGCCCTTGGTTGAGGTCTCGGTCTCTCCGAGAACACCCAGGGCTGTCTGGCTTCAACAGGATTCCACTTACATGAAGTTCTAGCAGGACCAGCTATATAATTTACAGGGCCCAGGACAAAATGAAAAGGCAGGGCCCCTTGTTAAAAAGTTATTAAGAATTTCAAGATGGTGACAGCAGAATATTAAAACTGGTGTTGGATTCTTCTAAGTATAGGGACTTATATGATGACACAGGTTGTAGGCCTGTGAAGCTGACCCTGAGTTCTAGGATAGGCAAATGTTGCCTAATTTGTGGTGGGAAAAAAAAAAGAATTGGGGTTGCATCTGGAGGGGGCAGGGGTTGATTGGGGAGGGAGATAAGGGAACTTTCTGGAAATGGTTGCTATATTTATCTTGATAGAGTCTGGATCACATGTGCATGCATTTGTCTAAATTCCTTTAACGTAACATTTAACATTTGTTCATTTTTTGTAAGTTTTATTTCAAAAGGAAAAAAGATTCTAAACAGCACTAACCTTTAAACAATTTACATGCTGAAGTATTTGGGAAGCAGTGTAATGCTTAATTTGAAATGCATCAAAAATGTATCAAAATAATCAATGGATAGAAATATGGAGAGTATTTGATAAAACAAAAATAGTAAAATGCTAATGGTATAATCTAGGTGGTGAGTATACTGTAAAATTCTTTCAAACTTTTCTGTTTGAACATTTTCATAATGAAACGTTGGAAATAAATTGTGTATACACCTGATAACAAAGTTCAAAGTACATGAAACAAAAACAGACAGAGCTGAAAGGAAAACAGATTTGTCCACAGTATCAATAACAGAGTTGGATATTTCAGCACTCCTCCTTCAGTAACTGATGGAACAAGTAGACCGAAAGGCAGAAGAAATGACCAAGACCAGGACATCATCAACCAGCTGGACCTAACTGGCATTTATAGAACATTCCATCTACACAATGCTCATCCTTTTTAAGTGCACATGGAACATTCACCAAGATAAGATCATATGCTAAACTATAAAACAAGGCGTGATGAATTCAGAAACTTTGAAATCACCCAGAATTTGTTCTCTGACCTGACTGAAATGAAGTCAGAAATCAATAACAAAAAGATCTCTGGAAAATCCCTAAACATTTGGAAATTAATACATTTCTAAACAATCTATAGGTGGAAAAAAGCATAAGGAGAATTAGAAAATATTTTAAACTGGATGATACTTATAACACAATACATCAAAATTTGTGGGATACACCTAAAGTTGTACTTATAAGGAATATTATAGGTGTAAATGCTTATAAAATAAGAAAGATCTAAAATCAATGATTTAAACTTTCAACATAGGAAATAAAAAAAAGAGCAAATTAAATACAAAATAGAAGAAAAGAAATTTAAAAATTAAGAATGAAAATTAATGAAGTAGAAAACAGATAAACAATAGAGAAAGCAATGAAAACATAAATTGGTTATTTAAAAACAATAAAATTCATAAATTTCTATTTAGATTGATTTAAAAAAATACAAGGGGAGTCGGCATCATGGAATCAAGAAAGTCTTCTTGACAAAAAGAGGGAAAAGAGAAACAAGACAAAACAAAGTTTCAATGACTGAGAGATTTTAAATAGGGTTGAGAGGTTATTCTGGAAGTTATTCTTATGGATTACATAGATATCCCTTTTTCGTTTATGATATAAAGGAGTGGCTAGAGGGAAGTACCTGAAACTGCTGAACTGTATTCCAGTAGCCTTGATTGTATGACTATATAGCATTTACAATATGACTGTGTGATTGTGAAAACCTTGTGGCTGACGCTCCCTTTATCTAGATATAGACAGATGAGTAAAAAAAAAAAAAGACACAAAATAAATAAATAATGGGGGGGTAAGGGGTAAAAAAAAAATTGGGTAGATTGTGATACTAACGATCAATGAGAGAGAGAGAGGTAAGGGGGTATGGATGTAAGTTTTCTTTTTTTTTCATTTTTAAATTTCTTTTTCTGGAGTGATGCAAATGTTCTAAAGATGATTGTGGTGATGAATACACAACTGTGTGATGATCTTGTGAGCAACTGATTGTATACTTTGGATGGACTGTATAGTATATGAAGATATTTCAATAAAATATATTTTTTAAATAAGGGGAGATACAGATTATCCATACCAGGAATAAAAGAAAAGACATCTGTATGTATTTTACAGGTATTAATACCTGTTAAAAAACAGGTATTAACAAAAAAGTACACAAATGTTCATAGCAGCATTATTTACAAAAGCTGAAAAGTGGAAGCAACCATTCAGAGGAATGAATAAACAAAGTGTGGTATATACATACAATGGTTTATTATTCAGTCATGCAAAGGAATGAAGTTCTGATACATACTGCAACATGGATGAACCTTGAAGTCATCATGTTGACTGAAATCAGCTGGACACAGAAGGATATGACCTCACTTATATGAAATATGAAATAACAGGAATATGCAAATTCATAGAGACTGAAAGTAGATTACAGGTTACCGGGGCTGAGGAGGGGGAATGGCACAAATATTGTATGGTCTCATTTATATGAAGTAATGAGAATATGCAAATTCATAGAGTCAGAAATTAGAATACAAGTTGCCAGAGTGGGAGTAGGGGGTGGGTAGTTAATGCTTAATGGTTCAGGGTTCAGGGTTTCGATGGAATGGGATGTTTGGGATGATGGAATAGTTTTGGTAATAGGTGGTGGTGATGGTAGTACAACACTGTTAAAATGGGAAATAACATGTTGTATATATATATTACGGCAATTAAAAAGACATCTTTTTACAAAGAAACCTCTAGCCCAGATGACTTTATCGGTGCATCTATCAAAAGTCAAGAGAAAAATAACAACAAATTAGAATAACAAAAATTAACAATAATAAAAAGTAAAAAATAACAAAATAAAAAAATTAAAAATTAGGGAACACTTTCTAGCTCATTTTATGAAGTCAGCATTATTCAGACTAAGTTATTGCAATTAAGAAAACTACAACTCAATATCCCTCAGGAACATGGTTGCAAAAATCTATAAGAAACATTAGCAAATGGACTCCCAATTGATAAAAATACTGTATCATGACCAAGTGGGGTTTATTCCAGGAATGCCAGGATAGTTTAACATTGAAAATCAGTGTAACTCACCATATAAACAGAAAACATAAAATAAAACAATCATCTCAACAGAGGTAGAAAAAAGCATTTAACGACATTTAAGACCCATTTATGCTTAAAAACTCTCAGCAAACTATAAATGTAGAAAAAATTTTTTACCTGCTAAAGGCCATCTACAAAAGAGCCTGCAGCTAAACATCATACTTAATACTAAGCAATTGAGTGCTTTCTCCCTAAAATCAGGAATAAGACAGGGATGTCTATTACACTGCCTGACCAGTGTAATAAATGACAACAACAACAATCGCTTCTAGAACTAATAATAAATTTAGTGTGGTTAAAGGATAAAAAGTCAATATACAAAATAAATTATTTGTATATCCTAGCACTGGACAATTGGGAAAGGAATTTGCAATAGTACAAAATAGTTAAATTTAACAAAATATGTGCAAGACCTAAACATTGAAAATTTCAAAAAAATATATTTCTAAAAGAAATTAAAGAGAGAACTAAATAAATGGATAGACCATGAACATGAATTGGAAGACTCACTACCGTTAAGATGTCAATTCTTTCTAAATTGATCCATGATATCAATGTGATCCCAATCAATTCCAGTAGGATTTTATTTTTGTAGAAATTGACAAAACAATTCTGAAATGTATATGGGAATACAAAGGACCGAGGACAGCCAAACACAACTTTGAAAAAGAACCACAAAGTTGGTGGACTTCTGTCTCTGCTTTCAGGACTAAAGAAATCAAGACAGTGTGGTACTGAAGTAAGGATATGAACACACGGATCAGTGAAATAAGAGAGTCCAGATACAGGCCCACTGATGTAGTCAACTGAATTTTGAAAGAGGGCAAGGTGATTCAGGGGAGAAAAGGTAATTTTTTCACCATTCTGTGCTGGAGCAGATAGACATATATATGGGGGTGGGGGGCAGGAGGAGGAATAAATGGTGACCCTAATCTCAGGCAAAAATTAACTTAAAATGAATCACAGACCTAAACCTAAATGCTAAAAGTAGAAGAAAATAGTGGCGAAACATCAAGAAGAAGTGGGATGATTTCCCCATAAAAAATAATGGGGAGATAGAGGGGGAGGGCGATTATAAAAGAGAAATCTTTATCTTCTTCAGTGGGAAATATATAGGTTGATGGAAAAAAAAAAACAGTAGGAGAACAGGGAACAGGGAATCAGGATGGCTAAGGGAGAGCCTGTTCTTTATTTTAAATCTTGGAGTCCTGTTGGATATTTATTTTATGTAAATAGTTTAACAATTTGGTACAAATATAAATTTCCTTGATTAATTGTAATAGATATCACTTAATAAGCATCTACATATTAGTGTACGAAATACTGTATTAAGTGCTTTTTGTATAGTGCTTTATATTTTACCAAAAAAATTTAAGTGAGGAAAGAGATATATAAAAAGCATTTCTCATGGTTAAGCATTAGATGTTCTGCTTTTGGAAGGAAATTCAATTTGTGACAAGAGATAAGTTATGCAATAATAAAAATTACATGAAGGTGGACTCTGAATATAGAAATGCAAAATATTCTTTAAACTGAAACCGAACTAAATAACATCCCCTACTCTTGCAGAAAGTACATCCTATGAAGCCAGGTTCTTTAGGATATGTGAGAATTAATGAATGAGTACCAAAACATTCACGATGATTATCTAGGAGAGAGAGGGGTTGATTAGTACTGATCAAGGACTTTGATCCCTCATTCTATATAATGTACTTTTATATATATTACCTGTGGAATAACAAAAAATTTAAAAGCTAATCCCTAATTATAAGAAATGTTTACAAATTACATACTCTATTTAATCCTATTTGCAAGAATCAATTCATCCCATTTAAGGTTTCATTACATTTCACACATATACATATATATATATATACACACACACACACATTCTAAAATCTACTCGAAGCAGTTATGCTATAGAATATTAGTACATTTTCTTAAACAGACCCTTGTTTCTTTTTTTTCTTCTTCGTATCTCATTCTATTGTTTTTCTTAGTCTACACCACATTCTATTGCTATATCATATACACAAAACATTTTTATACAAGTACATCATATTATGAAAAATTTTTTTTAAAGTAGACTAAAGCATAACATCTGTAAATTACAATCATAATGACTGGGATGTGCATTCTTTTTTTAAAGTGTTAATGCAATTTTACTGATATATATTATATATTCAAATACTATGTAATCATTCACTTTCTTTTTAATTATGTGTCTCCCTACCTATATGTATTTTTATATCTATACATACACACAGAGAGAGGTTGATATGTGATACGCATATCATAGGGGATTTTTGTTCACAACACTTTTTGTTTTGGGAGGGGTGCATGGTCCTTGTCTCTTTTTAAGCAACATCATACAAACTTTTTCCAGTACTGTTTATATTAAAGATGCAATACTGTTTATACTAAATCTTTTTGATTTAGAGATATCTGTTAAGATTCAAGAGAAAGGTCATATCCAACATCCCTAGTCTTTCAACTAATACTTTGCAGTAGTAGGTTTTATATCTCTCCTTTTAACTAATTTCTCTTCTTTAACATCCACTATAGCTTTTGTTTTGTTTTGTTTTTATAGCTTTTTTATTGTATAATATAACATATACTATGTTGGTTTTTAAATAGAGTTTTTAATTGATGGACTGCAAGAGTTTGGCCAGAAATTTAGATAGTTTTTAATCTTGTCATATCTTCTACTCAAATATATATTAAACTAAATACTGTCAGAATTAAAACCCAGCCATCTGTAAAATTTGAGAATGATTTTAGGAATATACTTGGGTATAGAACCTTACAAAACATTAAGAAATGTTTTTAAATATGGCACTGGAACTACAGATAAAGGATTCAGCATCAAAACGTAATGAGAGTAATTTGGGGCAGTGATGAAAATGAAGAAAGTAATAAAGAGCTATAAAAATAAACATTATGTTGGATATACATATATATATAGATACTTTGAGTCAGATATTGCTGTGGACTTTTGTTATTTATTTAATAATCACATTTACTCATTCACTTTATCACAACGAATAAGAATTTAATAAGCAGATGTCAAATTATAAGAAGATGAGATTCTTTTTGATTAGGTAGCAGATTTAGACCTGGCTATGGAACATTTTGCAAGTAAAGCCACAATAATTTACTAGATTATTCTTGAGAAAATTTAAGTGGCGTTTGGGGGCTGGCAGTATTCAACTTCCTGAAAACAGCCAAAATGCAGCAAGCAACAAAAATCTGATTAACTTGTTACTGATTTGTTAGCATTATTCTTTTTTAACTTAAATAGCTCAACAGATCACAAAACTCTACAATTAGGTCTAGCAATTCAGATTTACAGATTTAAAAAACTGAGGGTTCCTTAAGACCATAATAATCAAATAAATACTTCAATTAATGTAATGAGTAAAATCCAAATCATAGATACTGTAAAAGAATGATTATTTACATTAATCAACCTTGTGTAGCAAACTCGAAACAGGAGAGTATAACACATCTAAATTACTATTCAACAAAAGCATAAATTTTGAATTGATAAACCTTGTAAAATTCAAATTTCGTTGACTCTTAAAAATGCTTTTAACCCTTCCTCTACTGAACTCTTAGTCCAATAATTTAAGCCGAAAAACCCTTTTTAACAGGTTATAATATTACAGCTAAAAAAAACCACATTAAGAACAAAATACTTTAATAACTATTACAAGCTTCGAGTCCTTATAATTATTTTAAGACTGTAACAATAACTGTACGTTTTTGTAATTTGAATTTATTTGCACTGAAAGAAAGCATTGTTCTTTGTTTTTACTTTTCTACATTTTCTTTTCTAAGGACTCATCAGCACTGCTCTCGAATATTAAAACAAAAAAATCTCGATTCCCAGCATTTGGCTTTACGGGCACACCTTTTATCACCAAGTGCTAAAAAAGCTTATATTAAAAAAAGAAAAAAGGGGCGGGCCGCGGTGGCTCAGCGCGCAAGAGTGCTTGCCTGCCATGCCGGAGGACCCCGGTTCGATTCCCGGCCTCAGCCCATGTAAAAAACAAACAAACAAACAAAATATAATAAAACAAGAAAATGTTTTCCTTCCTTCCTTCCCTTCCTCCCTCTCTCTAAAAAAAAAAAAAAAAGGAAGAGAATTTTCGGGAGTAATTATAAAGAACACACGAATTTTATCTCCCAAGAGTCGGGGAGATTTTATTTCTTCTAGTTTCAAAGGTGTACAATTAAACCGACAAGTAAAGCTCGAAGGTCGTCTTTTGAATTGTAGTTCGGACGGTTCTCGCGCCTCCCTCCGTGTTCCATTTTAGTTTTCACGTTCCTCTTCCAACCCCCGCACCCTTTCCTCCAGGACCCATTTCTTCAGAGTTCCAGAACCATGCTTCCCGGGGAAGAGGTAGGCTCAGAATCCTCAAGTCTTTTCCGTAGACATCAAGGGTCCCCTGCGGGCCGTCACAGGACCGGCCAAACGCTCTTCCCGCGGCCACCAAGCTCCGGGAGGAAGCACCTGGCGGCGGGGCGGGGCGCCCCGGCTGGCACCTGGGGAGGAGGCGGCGCCCCAACGGCCGCGCGGGACCGGGGGAAGGGGGCCCGGCCTCCCTCCCAGCCGGCAGCCCCACCCCAAGCCCCTGCCCCCAGGCAGTGACTCATCACCCAGAACCCCGCGGGCAGAGGTGCGCGGCCCCGCGCAGGAGGTCGGAGGCGGGGCGGCCAGGTCCGGCAGGTTGGCGCTCCGCCCCGCCGCACGCCCAGAGCGCTCAGCACCTCGTCCAGATCGCAGCCTCCGCCGGACGCGGCGACCAGCTGCCCGCGGCCGTCCCGACGCACACCCCGTGCCTCCCCGGCCCGGCCCCGCCCGGCCCGCGCCCTCCCACGACCACCCGCCGGTCCTCAGCATGGCGCCCCCCCAGGGTCTCGCGTTTGGGCTCCTGCTCGTGGCGGCGACGGCGGCGGTGGCCGCGGCTCAGAATGGTGAGGCGCGGGCTTGGAGCGGAGTTGTGGTGATGGTCCCGGCGCGGGGTGGCGGCTCTCGGCGCTCGAGACCGGATAAAGGGAAGGGGTGTTGCCGCGCTTTCCCGCCTGGAGAGCGGACGGCGCCCGCTGCCCCCCTGCCCAGGCTCCCCGCGCGCGACTGGCGGCGAGAAGCGCCCAGTTGCGCCGGCAGAAGGGAGCAGCCTCGCTTTGCCGCTGTGGATATCTCCAGGAAAATGGCTCGGGGCAGGGGTGGGGGAGCGGGCGGGGGACACCGTGGGCCGGCCCGGGAATCCTTTGGCCGCTTAATGGGCGGGGAGGGCCCTGGGCGATGCGGTGGCCGCAGATTCCCCGCGCCTCACGCCTTGGGCGAGTCCACTTTCTCCGGCCCAGCGGAGTTGGGGTTCCCGCGGGGCCCAAACCAGGAGGGGTAGTTGCTGTGGCGCCGACCGGCGGGCCGGCCCCTCCTTCCCCGGGCACCTGCTGCGGGCCCCGGATGTGGGCCTCGGCGGGGGCAGGTGACGGCAGGGAGGCCGCGGGGGCCGCCATGCACCTGCGCGGAGGAGAAGGCGCGGAGGGACCTTGAACATGAGGCGTGTGTGAGGAACATACAAATAATGCCAAGTTTATTGTAGGACTCAGGAATACTGGTAGCCATAAAAAAATAGAGTCGTAATCCTATAATTAATAGCTTGGCATAATTTTCTTTCAGACAGTGCTCTAAACGTGGTCTTAAACATCAATTCATAATTTATCTTGATTTTTTTTTCTCCTCTCATGATATGTGCAGAGTTTTCCATTCCCTTAAGTTTTTACACTAAATGGTACTGAAACGTCTATGACGTAGGACGTCAGACCGTTATCCAAATGTGGTAATTTGATTCAAGTTATTCTTTCTCAGGAATAAATATTTTGTCTTCATCTCTTGATTTATTTGTAAGATGGGTGCTTACAAGAGGGTAACAGTTGGCCAAAACTTTTGGGACAGGCTCTTACACTCCCACCAAAAGTTAGAGGACAGCCTAATTTCAGCTTCAAAATAATGTGGTTTAAATGTTTTTCTAGACTCAGTCCGGGGCTAAATACTTTGTGATAGTTGCTATAGGCATATACTCAAAAAAGTATGTACCTGATCTGTTTTAAATTTCACAACACTCGGGGATGCAAAATATGCTTTGAGCAGGTAGAGTATAGCATATCACATAAGATTTTAACTCCTTTAGACAGCCACTATACTTTCACCATTTGTATAACCTTGGAGTTTAGTGCTGGACAGGTTAGAGGTGGATCATATTCATTATAATTTAATAGTGAAAAATTAAAGACAGCTTATAATAAGAAAGATGAGTATAAAAGTTCATCAGTTTGTTGCTAGGTTTTTTGTTTTTAATGATTATACTTTTTTTTTTTTTTTTTTTTTTAAAGGAAAGACAGAGAGAAGGAAGGAAGGAAGGAAGAAAGGGAAACATTTTTAAACATTTTCTTGTTTTATTGTATTCTGTTTCTCCGTTTTTGTTACATGGGCTGGGGCCGGGAATCGAACCGAGGTCCTCCGGCATAGCAGGCAAGCACTTTGCCCGCTGAGCCACCGCGGCCCGCCCTGATTATACTCTTAACTAGACAAAAGGAATGAGAAATGCTTGCTAATTTGAAGTTAAAATTAATTTGTGAGGTAGTCGAGGATATAACTTAGAACTGACATCTTAGGATAGGTTGCTTAATATCACTTTCAAAATCAGGTACTAAGATATAATTTAGTTAGGGAACCCACATACAAAGATATACCCAAATTCTATTGTAAGTGTGATTTTTTTTCAAGATACGTAAATGTTCCAAAGGTTGGATATATACCCAGTAGGTCAGGTAAGTAAAAGGCACTCATTCCTATATGAGAAAATGGGGTGAGAGAAGGAGGAAATGTGAGGAATTACTTTTTGGGTAAAAAGGCAGTGACTGAGTGAGGTTTATCTAGTGGAACAGGAGAAGAGAAGGAACTGAGACTAGGAAAATCATGAAGGCAAAGCTTGATATAATGGTTGGAAGGCTGAACTCTTGGTTTTAAAAAGTTGAAATAAGAATCCGTATAAATTAGATTATTGTAATATAATTAGAATCCATATTAATTAGATTAGATATCCGTATAAATATGTCCATTTGTACTATATATAAACTATTTAGCACAGTGCCTGGCACTTAGGAAGTACTCAGATTATAGCTGAAGAAATAGAACATTCAATGCCACTTTTTAAGCTTTGTGTCTTTGTAACTTGAGCATTATTGTCAGAACATTATTTAGCTGGAATGCCAGTGTTGATAGCTTTAAGGAATGTTTTTCAAAAATTTTTTTCTAGATTGTGTCTGTGAAAACTACAAGCTAACCACAAACTGCTCTGTGAACAGCGATGGTCAATGCCAGTGTATTTCAATTGGTACACGAAATACTGTCATTTGCTCAAAATGTGAGTAGAGTATCCTCTGTCTTCATTGTCCTTAAACTTGTCTTTGACTTAATAGTTCTTTAACTGATATAGGGGAGTTTACTGGCTCAAGTCTGATCATGTTATTTTTTGCTGAAATCATATTGAGTCTGAAGCTTCAGAACATGGGTTGTGGGAACATCTAAGTTTACAATAATCTTTGGTACTAGGAATTTTGACAAAATTAATTTTCCTCTGTAGTACAAAACTGCAGTTATCTTTCAGTCTGACATTGAGCTTTCCTTTTTTAGTGGCTGCCAAATGTTTGGTGATGAAAGCGGAAATGAGTGGCTCAAAGTCTGGAAGAAGAGCAAAACCTGAGGGCGCTCTCCAGAGCAACGACGGGCTTTATGACCCTGACTGCGATGAGCAGGGACTCTTTAAAGCCAAGCAATGCAATGGCACCGCCACGTGCTGGTGTGTGAACACTGCCGGGGTCCGAAGAACCGATAAGGAAACGGAAAAAACATGCACTGAACGTGTGAGGACCTAGTGAGTTGGACTCCCTGTATTGCTTGTTTTCAAGTTTTTTAGTTTCATTTAATTATATATATATTTGAATATGTAACTTGATTTTATGGGTTAGCATTCAGAAGCTACAAAAATTTTTTTAAAAAGCTACAAAAAAATGTACAGTGAAAAGTCCATCTCACTCCAATCCCTTCCTCCGTAGAACTGATTTCATCACCAGTTGATTCTGAAACCTTACAGAGATATTTTATCAGTTTACTAGCAATATGTTTTTTTCCTGTTTTTACATAAATGCAGGATACCAAACATACCTTTTATATTTTCACCTAACACTGTTCAGTGTTTTGAGGTTAGATTATTACATTTACGTTACATTAAATGTGTATGAATAATTTCAGCTACTTAGTTGCTCATTTATTGTTTTTTAAAAATGAGATATAGTTGTTTTGGGGAGATTATTTAATGACAAGAAACAAACCCACTTAAGCTAGCTTATAGCAAAAAACGGTTTTATTGGAAGGGACTAGAAACTGGAAAGCTATCAGGAACGTAGCAAGCACTTTCTAGTCCTGTCTTCTGGAGACTTGTGGTCACTTTTATCTGTTTTTCCCAGTGCCTTTTTTACTTGAATGTGGCTCCACTTGGCTAGCTCAGTATTGACTCTATATGACCTTACATGTGTGGCCAGATGTTAGAGAGGTTCACTATTAGATAGGGTGCTCTCACCCGGTTGGATTATTTATGAAGAATGTATGAGCGCCAAGGGAAAAATGTATGGGCCTATTGATTGCATAAACTTTCTGTTAGCTCTAGTGTAATTTCACTTGAGAGTTTAATATTAGTTTATTATTAGAAAAACAGATAAAAGCCAGAGTTGTTACGGACAACTAATATTGTCTTTATTCTTTACAGCTGGATCATCATTGAATTAAAACACAAAACAAGAGAAAAACCTTATGATGTTGGAAGTTTGCGGACGTAAGTACTATCAAATTCATTCTTTTACACTGGCAAAATTGGTGCTCAGGTCTTTTACCCTTCATACCATTAGAAAAACTAAAACAAGAATAGGGCGGGCCATGGTGGCTCAGCAGGCAGAGTTCTTGCCTGCCATGTCAGAGGCCCGGGTTCATTTCCCAGTGCCTGCCCATGCAAAAGAAAAAAAAAGAACAAAATTTTTTCATATTTCTGCAAAATAAAGGTACTATAAATAATATTTTTAAACTTATTTTGAACATAGAATTGCAGAAATAATACAAAGAACTCCATGGTACCCTTTACTTGGATTCATCAATTATTAGCATTCTGCTGCATTTACTTTCCATATGTGTGTGGATGTATATATGTGTGCTTTAAATCTGTCTATTTACCTATCTATGAATGTGTAAGCTTTTTTTCCCAGAACGATTTGAGAGCAAGTTGTAGACATCATGCTCCTTTAGTGTACAAAAGAAAGTCTCTTACATTATCACTGTGTTATTATCAAATTCAGAAAATTTAACATTGATAACATATTGTGCCAGTTTTCCTAATAATGCCATTTGTAGCAGTTTTCCTCCTTCTGATCCAGGCTCCAATCTAGCATTGTGCATTACATTTAGTTGTTAGGACTTTTAGACGGCTTTAATCTGAAACAATTTGTTTGCCTTTCTTTGTGTCTTTTTTGACATTAATTTTGTTTGTTTGTATGTTTCCATGGGCAGGCACCCAGAATCGAACCCGGGTCTCCGGCATGGCAGGCTAGAACTCTGCCTGCTGAGCCACCATGGCCTGCCCATGACATTGATATTTTTGAAAAGTATGGGCAAGTTGTTTTATAAAATGTCCCTTAAATTTGTTTGATGTTTCCCTATAATGAAATTCAGGTTATACATTTTTGACAGGCAAACTACTTAAGCGATTTTGTGTCCCTTTCAGTACTTTGCATCAGAAGGTACATGATGTCACCTTGTCTCTTTACTGGTGATGTTAACTTTGCTTAAAGTGGTGTCTGCCAGGTTCTCCATTGTAAAGTTACTATTTCTGCCTTCATAATTAATAAGCAATCTTTGGGCAGACACTTGGGTGCTGTGTAAATATCCTGTTTCTCATCAGATTGTCACTCAATAATTTTAGCACCAGTGAATGATTTTAGCCTGAATAAATTATGATGATGATGGGGTAGCTATAAAATGGTATAAATAATGTTTTTAACAAGTTTAGTTAACAATTGTAGACTTAGAGCTGTCTGCTTAGGAAAAAAGTAGTAATTCTTAGTGCTATGTGATATATAGCATTTTTTTTAACCCAGATTTTTAATTGTTTACAGTGCTCTGGTAGAGGCAATCACAACTCGTTATCAACTGGATTCAAAATATATCACAAACATTCTGGTAAGAGTTTTAGTTAATGAACGTTAGCAGGAAATTGGTGGGATAGTATATTTTGGCTATAAAGGACAGTTAGTTATTTAATAGTGACTAACTGCATTTGAGGATGGTTTAAGTCCTGTGAAATCCTTGTGTTTTGTGTTGCTTCCATAGCCTTTGGAAGCTCCAGTTAATCCTTAAAGAAAATGTAGAATCTCTTAGTACCCCTAAAACATGCCATTTTTTTTTTTACCTGGGAAACCTGTCTGTGATTGTGTTTTTCACATATTTATTCTAGCATGCTACTCTGGTACCCATCTTCTGTGGTTTAAAAAGTTAGTCCTTAACCTCTTAGTCCTTTTTTAACTCTTTCCTGTGGTGGAAAAATACTTGAATAGTGTGATAAGAACTATTTAAAGGCAATATGAATTTATTCTTATTCTTATGGATTAAAACAGGTGTTTTGTTTGTTTGTTTGCCAAGTAATTATTTATTCAGAATAATGAAACATTGTACAAAGAGTACTTTTCCATCAGGAATTCGTTACAAAAGACATTTTTGTATCTTTACTAATATCCCACATTCTTACAACCTTAGGATATTTCCTGAAATCAGTGATTTTTTTTTCCATTTATAGACTGTACTTACGGTTGTTGATGATAATAACGGAAGCCAACATTTATTGAGTGTGTTTTTAGGGACTAATTTATAGAGACTTGAGCCTAGGAAATCTGACTTCAGAACCTACATTCCTAATCTTGTCATGCATATACATTCAAATGTATAATGTTTAAGAAGCCCTTGTGGAAGATAAACCTTTTGATTAACCAAGAAAGCCTTCCTGGAGAACTTGGAAATTCTGGAAATTTGTAGAGGGGCTCAGAGGCTAGTCATGTTTTCTGAGGGCGGGTAGAGAAGATGTGTAAGGACCTGCAGAAGGACCATGCGCATAGGAAAGTATGTGCTTGTGAATACTGCTTGGCTCCGAGAAGTAAGATTTAGACATTGAACACTTCTTGGCTCATTTTACTATGCCAGTAATGATCCTCTCCTTTCTATTTCTTTAAGAATTGAAGCCAGCATGAGTCTGCTTTTTCAGCTGCCATATAGCAGTTGAAACGGTACACTACATTAGTTTCACTTAATCTTAAAATATCTGTTTGAATACCCAGGATAATACTCTTAATCATGGGCTAGCGAGGGGCATGCCACCCGTGGGATTCTAGGGGAAATGAGGTAGTCTCTAGCCTCATCACTTTCCCCACACCCCCACAAGTTCCAGCGTTCCTTCTCAAGTCTAATACGTTGATGTAAATTCTTAACCTTTATTTCTCCTCCTCATAACACTAATTTTAGGTCCAAGGTTTATTCCTATTTCTGAGGCCAGAAATTTTTTCTAACCTAAAATCACTGCCAGCTAATCTTTCAAAGGCAGAGAAAGGGTCACAAGACCTGAAAATTTATGAGAGTGGGCCTAAATATACAGTGACACATGCCATGTATTAATAACTCTGGAAACCTCTTGATTTAGTGCTTTCAAGCTTTTGGTGTTTAAGCAAATGACATGTCATTTGTTTCTGCTTTATATAAAGAATTTGAAAACACAGTTGAAAAGATTGCCTTGTTTTAAATTAGCTAGGCATAACAATGAGTTGTTTTTCTAAATGACCAGCATTTGTGACTTATGACTGTGTTTAGGAAAAATTAAATTAAATGGCATAAATAAATGGAGAGTTAGTATGGGGCTTCAAAGTGACAGGAAACAGTATAAGTATTATCCTCTCCCTTCAGGAATTCATCATTGATAGCCTGCTCTGAATCTGCCTTCTGTTCTATGTGGATTTTTTTTTTTTAATTGTGAAATATAGCATATGTACCCAAAAAAAAAAAGCACTAAATTTCCAAGTATGTTTTAACAAGTAGTTATAGAACAGATTTTAAAGTTTGATATGGGTTGCACGATTTTTCTTCTAGCCGGTCCAAGACACTAGAGACCAAAAGAAATATCAATGTAGCGATTCAGCAGTCATACTCATTTGTTAAATCCTGTTTTCTCTGTTAACACTCCTCTATTTTTTTTCTTTTTTGTTAAAAATAACATATATTCAAAAAAGCACTAAATTTCAAATTATATCACAACAGTTAGTTGTAGAGCAGATTTCAGATTTAGGTGTGGGTTACAATTCCACAATTTTAGATTTTTTACTTTCAGCTGCTCTAAGGTCTTGGAGCCTAAAAGAAATATCAATATAATGATTCAGCACTGTTAATCCCTACCTTCTCTGAATAATGCCACCATCACCTTTGATCTTTCTCCCACTCTTAGTGGTTTTTGGGCTATACACATTCTAATTTTTTCATGTTGGAAGGGGCTGTTGATAATATGGGGTAGGGGGATGGAACTAGATGTTCTGGAAAGGCTGGCCCCTCTGCATTTCAAGACCTATCTGGAGGTTATAGGTTTCTGGAAAGTTACTCTAATGCATGGAACCTTTATAGAATCTCATATAATGTCCTAGGTATTCTTTAGGATTGGTAGGAATGGTTTTGGTTGAGGTTTTGGCAAGTTATGATAGGTAGCAATGTCTAATTGAGCTTGCATAAGAGTGACCTGCTGAGTAGCCTCTCGACTCTTTGAACTTTCTCAGCCACTGATACCTTATTTGTTACACTTCTTATCCCCGTTTTGGTCAGTATGGCATTGTTGATCCCATGGTGTCAGGGCCAGGCTCATCCCTGGGAGTCATCTCCCATGCCACCAGGGAGGCTTTCATCCCTGGATGTCATGTCCCATGTAGGGGGGGAAAGTAATGGTTTCACTTTACTTTCACTAAGCAGAGTTGGGCTTAGAGAGAGGCCACATCTGAGCAACAAAAGAAGTCCTCTGGAGGTGACTCTTAGGTATACCTATAGGTAGGCTAAGCTCCTCTGCTGTATACATAATCTTCACAAGTGTAAGACTCAAGATCTAGGGCCTGGCCTATTGATTTGGGTGTCCCTAATGTTTGACACGGTATCCTGGGTTTCCCTGGTGGTAAAGTTTAATAATTCCATGTTTTTTCTTCCATCCCTCAAAGGACTGTGTCAATACTTTTTTTTTTTTACATGGGCAGGCACTGGGAATCGAACCCGGGTATTCAGCAGGGCAGGTGAGAAATCTGCCACAGCCATACATCACACCACCCTGCCAATACTTTTTGATTATCTGCTTAATATACTCTGGGATGTATCCAGGCACTATATTAAGCTATACAAGATTAAAAGCTCTCATTCCCTGTGTTTGGATTGTTTAAATGATCTATCCAAAGCAGGTTGGGTTAGATTATATGCTAGAGAAAATTTAGGTTCCAGACAAAATAAACCTTTCTTCCTTTGGTCTCCAAGAATAGGTGAAGTTCTAAAATATAGATAATGTCTTCCTTATCCCTGTATTCTTTATTACCTTAATTCTGACCTGGTTGGCGTCATTCTTCTTTCTAAATACCAAGTTATACATATATAAGACAGCCCCTCAAAATCCAGAAATAACAGTTACTGCTCTGGACTAAATGTGGCTGTTATGAACTTAGAATGTAGGCCCCTGTTTTCTTATAAGTTTTCTCCTTTGTTTCTGGCTTATTTTGCCTCACCAAATGTTCATTCACATCGTTGCATGCCTCACAGCTTCATTCCTTTTTGCAGCAGCACAATCTTCACTCATATGTAGACACCAATTATTTGCCAATCTACTTCCAGGCAGTGTATCTTTTAGCCACCTCCCTCTACTGGGACTCATGTATAATGTCCAAAGTCAACAGACCATCAACACTTTCTATTTTAGATAATTTCATTGTTCCCAAGAGAAAGATAGCCAATAAACACACCCTCACCAAATAGAAAATCCAGACCTCCCCCTAATTTGTCCCTCTCCCTATTATGTACCCCTGGTGTTGCTGCGATGCTGTTGATGTTTTCCTGTTAAATATAGCCATAGCATACAATAACATTTATCCCCCTTTACCCCAAAATTTTACACTCGTTGTATAAAATTCATACCTTTGCAGTAGTTCATGTAAGAACTTATTTATATTTGTAGTATTAATCGGGGGACACAGGTCTATACAACCATTTTTAATCATGCTCACCTGCAATGCGGTAATATTACTTATAGACCCACTAGTGAACCATCTTCACTTCTATCTATTCCCTTACAATTAAGTTCAATCTCATTAGCTAACTGTTCACCCATCTCAAGCTTCTGTGTACCTGTAGGTCCCTTATATTCTGTGTTGTAAGCATCTGATATTACCCTTACCCATGGTCATAGATCATACAGTATCTGTCGTTTTGTGTCTAGCTTATTTCACTCAACATTATATTCGCAAGGTTCATCCAGCTTGTCACTTTCCAGATGTCATTTTGTCTTAACTGCTGTATAATACTCCATTGTATGTATATACCACATTTTGTTAATCCGCTCATCTGTTGATGGGCACTTGGGTTGTTTCCATCTTTTGACAGTTGTGAATAATGCTGCTATGAACATCGGTATGCAAATGTCCGTTTGTGTCACTGCTATCAGCTCTTCTGGGTATATACCGACTAGTGGTATTGCCGAGTCATAAGGGTAACTCAATATTTAGTTTTCTGAGGAACCGCCAAACAGTCTTCCATAGCAGCTGTACCATTATACGTTCCCACTGGTAGTGCATAAGTGGCCCAGTTTCTCCACATCCTCTCCAACATTTGTAGTTTCCTGTTTGTTTTATAGTGGCCATTCTTAATAGGTGTGAGGTGGTATCTCATTGCAGTCTTGATCTGCATTTCCCTTCTAACTAATGAAAATGAACAACTCTTCATGTGCTTTTTAGCCATCTGTATTTGCTTTTCAGAAAAATGTCTATTCATATCTTTAGCCCGTTTTATAACTGGTTTGCTTGTTCTTTTGTTGTTGAGTTGTATTATTTCTTTATGTATACAGGATATCAAATCTTTAACTGTTGTGTGATTTCCAAATATTTTCTCCCGATGAAGAAGGTAGCTGCCTCTTCACCTTTTTGGAAAAATCTTTTGAGGCACAAAAGCATTTGATTTTGAGGAATTCCCATTTATCAAATTTTTCTTTTGTTGCTTATGCTTTGGGTATAAAGTTTAGGAAGCTACTTCCTATTACTAGGTCTTGAAGATGTTTCCGTACATTCTCTTCTAGGAGCTTTATGGTACTGGTTCATTTATTTAGGTGTTTGATCCACTTTGAGTTAATTTTTGTTAGGGTATAAGGTAAGGATCTTCTTTCATTCTTCCGGCTATTGATATCCAGTTCTCCCATGCCCATTTATTAAAAAGACTATTTTGTCCCAGTTCAGTGGATTTGGGGGCCTTGTTGAAGATCAGTTTACCATAGCTTTGGTGGTCTATTTCTGCCTTCTCAATTCTGTTTCATTAGTCAATACTTCTGTCTTGTGCCAGTATTATGCTATTTTGACCACTATGGCTTTATAATAAGTTTTTAAATGGGGGAATGTTAATCCTCCCACTTCGTTCTTCATTTTTAGGATGCTTTTATCTATTCGGGGTCTCTTTCCCTTCCATGTGAATTTAGAAACTAGCTTTTCCAAATCTTCAAAGTAGGTTGTTGGAATTTTGATTAGTACAGCATTGAATCTGTACATCAATTTGGATAGAATTGACATGTTAACTACATTTAGCCTTCCTATCCATGAGTATGGAATGTCTTTCCACCTATTTAGATCTTCTTTGATTTCTTTTAGCAATGTTATGTAGTTTTCTGTGTACAAACCCTTTACATCCCTAGTTAAGTTCATTCCTAAATACTTGATTCTTTCAGTTGCTGTTTTGAATGGAATTTTTTCCTTAATTGACTCCTTGGTTAGGTCATTGCTTGTGTGTAGAAACATCACTGATTTTTACACATTAATTTTATAACCTGCCACCTTACTGAATTTGTTTGTTAGCTCAAATAACTTTGTTATAGATTTCTCAGGATTTTCCAAGTATAGTATCATATCATCTGCAAATAATGAAAGCTTTACTCCTTCCTTTCGGATTTGGATGCCATTTATTTCTTTTTCCTGCTTGATTGCTCTAGCTGAAACTTCTAGTACAATGTTGAATAATAGTGGTAACAGAGGGCTCTGTGTCTCGCGCCTTATCTTAAGGGGAAAGCTTTCGGTCTCTTTCAATTGAGTTCATTGCTGGCTATGGTTTTTTCATATAAGCCCTTTACCTAGAACAGATGTTTTCTTAAAAAGAGACTCTTTGGAAGCAATATGCTTTTTTGTTCTCTAAAAGCAGAACATTGATATGTTGTTCTAACCCAATAAGTACCCAGTAATGCACTTTGATATCTTGTTTGCTTTTTTAGAAAGGTTGTAGGTTTATAGAAAGATCATGTATAAAATACAGAGTTCCCATATACTACTCTATTATTAACATCTTGTGCTAGTATGGTACGTTTGTTACAATTCATGAAAGAACATTTTTACAACCTATTTAGTACTATTTATTAACCTATAGTCATTGTTTACAATGAGTTTCACTGTTTTGTGTTGTAAAGTCCCATGTTGTTGGTTTTTTTTTAATTTTTGTTTTGGGCTGCATAGGTGTTCTAGTTTGCTAGCTGCCGGAATGCAATATACCAGAAATAGAATGGCTTTTAAAAGGGGGAATTTAATAAGTTGTTAGTTTTCAGGTCTAAGGCCGAGAAAATGTCCCAATTAAAGCAAGTCTATAGAAATATCCAATCAAAGGCATCCATCCAGGGAAAGATACCTTGGTTCAAGAAGAATGATGAAGTTCAGAGTTTCTCTCTCAAGTGGAAGGGCACAGGGTGAGACTTCCGGAGAAGATGGCGGCTTAGTAAGACGCACGGGTCTTAGTTCCTCCTCCAGAATAGCTACTAGGGGAGTAGAAACGATACAGAACAGCTCCCAGAGCCACGACAGAGATCAACAAGACAGCGTACCCCATTCTGGAACGGCTGACTGGCTGGGAGAACCCGCTCCGGTGAGATCGCCGAGGAGCGCGGGCTTCCCCAGGCCGGGGCGGCAGGCAGCCGGAGTCCCTCCCTCCCTCCTTCTCAGGCCGGCTGGGAGAATTGGACAGGCGGTCCCCTCAAGCCGCGGCGCCTGGCGCCCCCCTCCACGCGCAGCCCCCCGGACCAGCTGGGAGAATTGGATCGGAGATCCCCAGGCCGCGGAGAATGGTGACCGGGGTCCCTTCCAAACACGTGGCTTCCCGGTCCGGCTGGGAACGGTGTACTCCTCCGGGCGGCGGCGCCTGGCGCCCTCCCGCCACGCTTGGCGCCCCGGGCCGGCTGGGAGATTCGGACGGGCGCTCTCCTGGGCTGCGGCAGCCGGCGACCCTTCCCGCATTCAGATCCCCGGGCCAGCTGGGAGATTCAGATTGGCACTCCTCTAAGCCACTTCGGCTGGCAAACCTCCCCCACGGCGAGAGTTTTCCAAAGTTAAAGGACCCACAGCAACTTTTACTGGTGGGATCCGCAGACAAACGAGTGCCACGAGCGCCACCTACTGAGCAGGATAGGAAAAACAGAACCCAGAGATTTCACAGAAAAATCTTTCAACCTGTTGGGTCCAACACCCAGGGAAATCTGATTAAATGCCCAGACGCCAGCAGAAGATAACGGATCACACTCAGAAAATTGAAAATATGGCCCAGTCAAAGGAACAAACCAATAGTTCGAATGAGATACAGGAGCTGAGACAACTAATGCTGAATATACGAACAGAAATGGAAAACCTCTTCAAAAACGAAATCGATAAATTGAGGGAGGACATGAAGAAGACATGGGCTGAACATAAAGAAGAAATAGAAAAACTGAAAAAACAAATAACAGAACTTATGGAAGTGAAGGACAAAGTAGAAAAGATGGAAAAAACAATGGATACCTACAATGATAGATTTAAAGAGACAGAAGATAGAATTAGTGATTTGGAGGATGGAACATCTGAATTTCAAAAAGAAACAGAAACTATAGGAAAAAGAATGGAAAAATTTGAACAGGGGATCAGGGAACTGAAGGACAATATGAAGCGCACAAATATATGTGTTGTGGGTGTCCCAGAAGGAGAAGAGAAGGGAAAAGGAGGAGAAAAACTAATGGAAGAAATTATCACTGAAAATTTCCCAACTCTTATGAAAGACCTAAAATTACAGATCCAAGAAGTGCAGCGCACCCCAAAGAGAGTAGACCCAAATAGATGTTCTCCAAGACACTTACTAGTTAGAATGTCAGAGGTCAAAGAGAAAGAGAGGATCTTGAAAGCAGCAAGAGAAAAACAATCCATCACATACAAGGGAAACCCAATAAGACTATGTGTAGATTTCTCAGCAGAAACCATGGAAGCTAGAAGACAGTGGGATGATATATTTAAATTAATAAAAGAGAAAAACTGCCAACCAAGACTTCTATATCCAGCAAAATTGTCCTTCAAAAATGAGGGAGAAATTAAAACATTCTCAGACAAAAAGTCACTGAGAGAATTTGTGACCAAGAGACCAGCTGTGCAAGAAATACTAAAGGGAGCACTAGAATCAGATACGAAAAGACAGAAGAGAGAGGTATGGAGAAGAGTGTAGAAAGAAGGAAAATCAGATATGATGTACATAATACAAAAGGCAAAATGGTAGAGGAAAATATTATCCAAACAGTAATAACACTAAATGTTAATGGACTGAATTCCCCAATCAAAAGACATAGACTGGCAGAATGGATTAAAAAACAGGATCCTTCTATATGCTGTCTACAGGAAACACATCTTAGACCAAAGATAAACATAGTTTGAAAGTGAAAGGTTGGGAAAAGATATTTCATGCAAATAGCAACCAGAAAAGAGCAGGAGTGGCTATACTAATATCCAACAAATTAGACTTCAAATGTAAAACAGTTAAAAGAGACAAAGAAGGACACTATCTACTAATAAAAGGAACATTTCAACAAGAATACATAACAATCATAAATATTTATGCACTGAACCAGAATGCCCCTAAATACGTGAGGAATACGCTGCAAACACTGAAAGGGGAAATAGACACATATACCATAATAGTTGGAGACTTCAATTCACCACTCTCATCAATGGACAGAACATCTAGACAGAGGATCAATAAAGTAGAAGGGCACATGGCAAACACAGTCAGAGTTTCTCTCTCATCTGGAAAGGCACATGGTGGACACGGTCAGGGTTCCTCTCTCATCTGGAAGGGCACATGGCGAACATCTAGCTTCTTCTCCTGGTTTCCTGTCTCATGAAGCTCCCCGGGAGGCATTTTCCTTCTTCATCTCCAAAGGTTGCTGGTGGTGGACTCTGCTTCTCGTGACTGTGTTGTCCTGCTCTGCTCTCTCTGAATCTCCCTTTCTCCAAAATGTTTCCTCTTTTATAGGACTTCAGAAACTAATCAAGACCCACGCAAATGGGTGGTGACATATTGTCATCTAATCCAGTTTAACAACCACTCGTGACTAAATCACATCATCCAGGGAGATGATCTGATTATAGTTTCAAACATACAGTTTTGAATAGGGATTTTTCTATCTTTATGAAATGAGATTTTGATTAAAACATGGCTTTTCTAGGGGACATACATCCTTTCAAACCAGCACAATAGGCCAGGAATTGAATCTGGGTCTCTTGAATGTCAGGCAAGCATTCTACCACTGAACCACTGGTGTACCCCTCCATGTGTTTTTTTCCTTTTTTTCCTGCTAATCTTTATACAACCTAAAATTTTTTCTTTTAATCACATTCTAATATATAATTCAGTGCTGTTAATTATGTTAACAGTGGTTGTGCTGCCATTTCAGGAGAAAAAAAATTCTCTTGTGAAAAAAGAATATTCATTGCATTTATCTTTGGTTGCATTGCTGTCTTCCTTTGAATAGGTTTAAAGAGCTCCTAGAGATTTTAAATCATCAGTGATAAACTCAGTTATCTATTAATAGAAAGGAATAGTGTTGAATGTCTATTACAGAATTTCAAACACTGAATATTCTGATTATTAAACTGATGTTTTTTAATGATTTTAATCATTTGTTTCAATTTTTTACCCCCAGTATGAGAATGATGTTATCACTATTGATCTCATGCAAAATTCTTCTCAGAAAACTCAGAATGATGTGGACATAGCTGATGTGGCCTATTATTTTGAAAAAGATGTAAGTATAGTAATTATCACTTTATTCCTGTGTTCAGAATGTAATGTCTCTCATGCCTCATATTCAGATTGTTTCATCACATGTTTCTTCACTTGCGTTTCTCTCTTTATCTCTGGTTGTTCTCTCAGTGGTCTGCTGCAATTGACGTTATCATTCCTTCTACTTACATACACTATTTATGTCTTTCATTATATTGTTCTGCCTAGAATATTTTCTCCGTTTCTTATTATTTTTATCTATTACATCCTTGGTAGTTGTCCCCAGTTCCTGTGTATATCCTCTCCCCACTATATTTATGATTTCCATCAACAGAAGAAAAATATAGTAAATGCTGTGTAACTTGGTGCAATTAAAATATTTAATTTAAGCTTTAAAGTTTAATTTATAATTATAGTGAGGTATTTTCTGATGAAGTCTAGGATTTGCTTCAAAAAAAAAAAAATCTGGCCTGGAGTGTGGGGCATGGGGAGAGGCAAAAAAATGAAAATATAAATGAAATCAGATTGGCAATGTATGTATTAATGTTGTTAAATCTGGGTGATAATCTAGGTTTTCTAAAATTTCCCATAATAAAGTGTTTTTTAAAAGTTTTGATATATCGGATTATTACAGAAGCTTAAAAAATTCCTGCCAACAGTTCTTTTAGTAATAATTGTTGTGTAACTATGTGTGTCCATTGTTGGTTTCTTAAATATTTTTGTTGCTTTTCTCCTTAATATAGGTTAAAGGAGAATCCTTATTCCATTCCCGTAGCATGGACCTGAGAGTAAATGGGGAACAACTAGATCTGGATCCTGGTCAAACTTTAATTTACTACGTTGATGAAAAATCGCCTGAATTTTCAATGCAGGGTCTACAAGCTGGTATTATTGCTATCATTGTGGTTGTGACAATAGCAGTTATTGCTGGAATTGTTGTTCTGGTAAGTATAGCACAAGTAAAACTTCATTTAAGGGTGTATTCTAACCTGTACAAACCAACAACATCTGGGGAGAAAGGAGGAAATATTAAATTTTCCCATCTGGGAATTTCCTGATACTCTTGCAAGCATTGGGGACAACCAATTTAGTAGGCTGAGTCCTTGATCTTGGGGTTCACCCCTTTGAAACTTCTCCTGCAAAGGAGAAGCTAAGCCTACTTAAAACTATGCCTAAGAGTCACCCCCAGAGAACCTCTTCTGTTGTTCAGATGTGGCCTCTCTCTAAGCCAATTCAGCAGGAGAACTCACTGCCCTTTCCCCTACATGGGGCATCACTCTCAGAGGTATAAATCTCCCTGGCAACATGGGACCGGACTCCTGGGATGAGCTGGGACCCACTATCATGGGATTGAGAAAGCCTTTTTGACTAAAATGGGGAAGAGAGAAATGAGAAAAAATAAAGTTTCAGTGGCTGAGAGATTTAATAGAGTTGAGAGGTTATCCTGGAAGTTATTCTTATGCATTATATAGATATCCCTTTCAACCTGAGAGTGTTGAACTGTATTCTTGTAGCCTTGATTCTTGAAGAAGATCGTGTAACTATAGCTTTTACAATGGGACTTGGTGGTTGTGAAAACTTTGTGACTGATGCTCCCTTTAACCAGGGTATGGACAGATGAGTAAAAAATAAGGACAAAAAAGTAAATAAATAATATGGGTATAAGGGGAAAAAAAATTGGGTAGATTGCAATACTAGTGGTCAGCAAGACACAGAGGTAAGGGATGTATGGGGATTTTCTTTTTATTTCTTTTTCTGGAGTACTGCAAATGTTCTAAAGATGATCTTGGTGATGAGTACACAACTATGTGATGATATTGTGTACTGTTGATTGTATATTTTGGATATACTGTATGGTGTGTGAAAATATCTCAATAAAAATTAAAAAAAATAAGAGAGACAATAGTCAGATGCCAGGTACATTTTCTGGAAATACAGGGGAAAAACAAGGGGAATATAACCAGCATTCACTAAGCTTCATATGTCAGATACTATGCTGAGAACTTTTAAAATTAAAATTTGGTAAAATTGGAGAAAAAAGAAGGGGGGATTGTCTTCTTCCAAGAGAAGGTAATAAATATATCACATAGGTACATTCATGTTCCAAAACGTATTAATGGAACAAAATATGTATTTAAAAAATAATCTCTTTAGTGAATGAATCGATTGTATTTCTGGCCTGTTTTTATAAATTGTTACTTTATGTGTGAGGAAGGATACTAATCTGAAAAAACTCAAACTGAGTACCTCGCAGGCCATTTATGCTCCCATCAAGCAGCAGACGGCCTTCAGTTCTTCTTGCCACAAACAACTTAACACTCCTGCCAGGGTAGTACAAAATATCTGAACTTCCAAATAATTCCAAGAAATGGAAAAAAAAGCATTATATTAAGATTAGCATACAGGGGAGAAGGCGCAAGAGGCCTCAGCCCAGCTTGGCGAAGGCTCGCAGTGCCCGGCACCAGCCTTCTCCGCTGCCAAGATGCCCAAGAGGAGGCCGGCCAGCCTATCAGCTAAACCTGCCCCTGTGAAAGTGGAAACGAAGTCAGAAGAGGTGGCGGGACAGGATAAGTCCTCAGACAAAAAAGTATAACCTAAAGGGAAACAGGGAGCAAAGGGAAAACAAACTGAAGTGGCTAACAAAGATACTAAAGATTTACCTGCAGAAAATGGAGAAACTAAAAATGAGGCGAGTCAAGCCTCTGATGAAGCAGGAGAGAAAGAAGCCAAGTCTGATTAATATCGTATACCATGTCTTATCAATGGTCCCTGTTTCTCCCTTCCTGTACAATCCAGAGGACTATTTTTATCAAATGTTTTGTAAATGCAAGTTTTTTAGTAGCTCTAGAAGAAATATTTTTAAGGAAAAGATTGAAATTCCACCTCGTCCATTTTTTAAAGTGTAAATCCTTTTTTTTTTTTAAGAGGAAAAATCATTTGCTGGCTGTTTATGTTTTGATCAACCAGTGGGATTTTTGACTTTATAGGAGGCTTTGACTGTCTTGGATGTCAATTTAACATTCTGTAGGGTGGGTGGGGGTGGCCGTTTTTATACCCTTTAATACAAGCACATACCAAATGGTGATTTAGAGTCACAGTAATGCATTTAGTACATGTTGAACATTTAAAATCACTTCTCTCTCTCTGTTTTTTGTGGTAGAATTGTTTCTTAAAACTGCTCCCTAATCCTGGCTCTCCCTGTCAGAACTGTGTGCATGCTGTAACATCCTTGGTCATGGTAGTCCACTTTTCCTATTAACTGTGTTATATGCTGGGAAAGATTAAAAATGTATGTGTTGTATATTATATTAAATTTTGAATTAGTGGGACTTATAGTATAACAGCTAATCAACATTTGAAGGTGGTGGTACTTGATAACCTTTGTAGGGAAAACTTGCCTCTAGATTTTAAGCTGGAAAGTCACTGGAATAACATTAGAAAAGAATTACAGCTATGTGGCTTTTTAGATTTTTGGTACATATATATTAAGAATTGTGTACAAATTGTTCATAATGTCTGTGTACTTATCTTCAGAATAACCAATAAAATCTCAATATGAAAGAAAAAAAAGATTAGCATAGAGGGTGCCTGGCTGATTCAGTGGTAGAATGCTCACCTGCCATGTGGGAGACTTGGATTCCGATTCCAAGTCCATGTGCCAAAAAAAAGCATAGAAAAGAATTTGAAGCAATAATTCTAAATACAGTTGATCTTAGCCCAAAGGCCGAGCAGCAGTAGTAATTCTAAATAAAAATTAGCTAATTGAATTTAGTAATCCTTCAGTAGACTAATGTATCCCCCTAAAATATAGAGTTTATTCTAGGAACCAGGAAATCTTACCAATGCAACAGAAGTCAGAAGTAGAGTTGAGGGTATGTGAAAACTTATTTTCAGGTCAGTAGAATTACACACTTGGCTGTTCATCTGGAAGAAAGCAAAGTTGAATTCCTGTTTCACCCCCCTCCACCCCCTCAAGGGCTGGCTGCAGTGCTCAACTGTGTGAGAATGGCTCATCCTGGAGCACAGCATTGTGAAAGGAGTTGGGCAGCGTCTCCATATTCAAAAACACATTTCAGATGAATTGCAGTTTAAAATGTACAAAAATGAAACAAATCTGAAGACTATTTAGGAAATGTTTGTATGACCTTGTGGTAAGGGAAACCACAAGTAAGAAGTTAGGCAAGAATCCATGAGGGAAGAAATGTGTGTATAAATATATTTTAAATCAAGTTTATTAAATTTGATTTATTAAAATAAGTGTGTGGCAAAGATGCTGAGTGAATATAAATGAATGATAGACTGGGAGAAGGTATTCTCAATGCATAAACAAAAAGGTATTATTCATAATAACACAGAGTTCTTACAAATTGATGAGGAAGAGAGAAAATACCCTTAAAAAAAAAGAATTACAATAGGTATAGACAATTTATGGTAAATTGGTAAATTTACAGATAATTTACAGAATTCCAGATGGTATATAAACACATGGAAGATTAATCATAGAAATCTAATTGTCCTATATAAAGGAAAGCATAAGTATGTAAGGAGTATGTTCAAAGTTACATATTCCAGTATTGCTTGTAAGGGTTGATCTGTAAACAGTCTGTGTACATCAGTAAGAGAGTGGATGAATGAATTTTGTTTTATCCATGCTGTGGAAAATGTGGCTATTATAAAGTGTGAGTTCAAGCTATATCTTTTGATTTGGAAGGGTTCCAATAATGTTAATATAGGTTGCAGAGAGGGAAATGATACTGCATGATGCCATTTTTAGACCCTAAACTTATATGCATGTGTTTATGTACACTTATGTTAGCATGGAAAAAGGTATGGAAAAGGTGCACCAGGCTGTTACATTTCATTAAAGATTATTAATTGTTGTCTTGATGGATTTTTTTGGTTTATTTCACTTGTGGTATATATATATATTTTTAAGTTTTATAGTGAAATTTTAGGAAATATTAAATGCCTATGGATAGATTTTAAAATTAAACTTGTTCACATAGGAACTATATCTATTAAAAGCACGTATGTCAGTTTAGACCAACTAGTTTGAGTAGTAGTCCTAAAAGAGTAATCATTTTTCTTCCATTCAGGTTATTTCCAGAAAGAAGAAAACGACAAAGTATGAGAAGGCTGAGGTAAGTGATTAAGTGATTAAAAGACACTTCTTTAATCTCTTTTCCCTTATGTTCACTGTCTTCCTAGACACCGATTGGTGTCCCTTTACAGTGAGTCCTTTACACTGAAGTTCTTTGACGGTGGTAATCCTTCAGGTTCCTCCCTTTCAGGAGGACAGTCTTAGAATGGGTTCTTACCTAAATCCAACATAGTGGGATCTTTAGAGGCTTCACGTTAGAGAAACTCAGTGTGAATATGTGAATAATGATCTGATTTTTTGTCTCTATCTATGCTGGTGAAATAATAATAATTATATCATAGTAAATCTGTTCCATTCTGAGCATGTAAACTAGAGTGAAATTAAAATGTCTCTCAATTGCTTGATAATGTGTTTCAGTCACTTGGAGTTGGGTATGAATATACTTGTCCCTGGACCCTAGCAATAATATTTTCAGTGTATCCATCAATTTTTGTGTATTTTTATATATTTATTTTTAATTGTATATGTGCCACTTAATAATATTTTACTAAGTAATATTAAAATAGATATTTAAAAGAATATGAAAAAATCTAACAGACTCAGAAATTTTAGCATTTTCTTCCCATATCCTAGTGGATTATCTGGTTTATCTGGTTTGGGGATCACCGGTCTAGTGACCACCCTGAACTGAATTGTAACGGATAAAGCAGAATGATCCCAGGCAGTGTTGCAGTATTTAATGTAGTGTCGAGGTGAAGAGCAATACAAACCTGGGTTTGACCATGTAATAGCTGGGCAGTTATTTAACTTCTTTAAGCCTGTTTCTTCATCTGTAAAATTGGTATAACATAATCAACTTGTAAGGCTTAAACAAAATAATCTTTGTAATGTGTTGTTATGATGCTTGCCAAATATTTACTGAAAGTAGTAATTGTTTTCTTAGTTCTGCATATAACTAATTGTGTGATCTGGGGCAAGTCACTTAATTCTAAACTTCAGTTTCCTCACCAGTAAAATGGAAGATTGATAATAGAAAATTAAGTGGTTCTTCCTACTGTAAAATAGAATAAATTTAATGAAATTCTTATCCATTGTTGAAGATCTACCTTATCTTCTACTTTCCCAAGTCACTTTGACCATATTTAATAGTTTCTTTCTCTTTTTAACTGTTTACAGAATGGACCAAAGATTTTTTTTTAAATTTTCTCTGTTTTACCCTCTATTTCAGATAAAGGAGATGGGTGAGATGCATAGGGAACTCAATGCATAACTACTATAATTTGAAGTGAAACTACAAGAACAGAAATTAGTACATGAACTCAGATTACAAGTGTATGAGCATGGGAATGAAGAGAAGATCTTTGAGAGTTTATTTTGTTAGTTAATGTCATATATTTGTAATAGTGAAACTTATATTCAGAATGTTAGCAGCTTGAAATTGGCTTTCCCAATCTTAAAATATGACCACAAATGCCTTAAATGTGCAAATTTAATACAAAACCCATAATTGAGACAGCGTAGTTAAAATTATGCATAGCATTGAAGAGTGCATTAAATATGCTTCCACCATAGTGTTTGAATGACTACTGTCTCATTTGTGATTGAAGGCTGCTTTTCTATTTACTTTTTTGAGTCTTGTATATATTGTTTTCTCTAATTTCTTTGAACTTTTTTTTATGAACTATGAAATAAAACATGTTTAAACTGAATTTCCTAACTTTGTGTCGTATTGAATTGGACTTCATAGTATATTCTTAGGGTAATAGGTTAAGAATTAGTCTGAATGCTAATTACAAATTAGTTTTGCCTGAGTACTAATAACCATGTATATTCAATATAAAATGTATAATATTGTAACTTCACAGAAAGATCTATTTTATTCTAAATAAATCATAAGATTCTGTTCTAGATGAAGATTGCTGTTTTGGTACAACACATATCTTGAGGCAGAATTGGTGAAGATTGTTCTAAACTGTGATGTCTGTGGTTGGTAAAATAAGCAATGTTTGGATCTGGGCCAAGATGGCGGCTTAGCAATGTGCCCTTTTTAGTTCATCCTCCAGAACAGCTGTAAATAACCAGAAACAATACAGAACAGCTCCTGGGGCCATGTCAGTGACCGGACACACAACGTACCCCAGTCTGGACCAGCTGGACTGGATGCAAGCCCCCCCCAGAACCGTGAGTTCCCCCAGTTGCGGTGGCCAGTGCCCCTCCCCCACGGCTGCTTCCCAGAGGGAAAAGGAAGAGACTTTACCAGCAGCAGAGGCTGAGCCCAACCAAACGCCAATTGTGGAATTAATTAACAAATTCTGACTACTAAAAATAGACCCCCAGCTCAGGTGAACCTGGTCAAAGCGGAGGTTGCTCATTTTTGCCCCTGGGCCAACTGGGCAGGGTAGACGGAAAAAGGAAAAAAAAAAAAAAAAAAAGAAGGAAACAGAGGTTTTTGTGGCTGTATTTCTACAAAGGCTTGACTGCCTTTGGATACAGCGGCAGGGCTCCTCAGGCTGCAACTGCCCCAGGCATAGGCAGAAACAAACTCGTTTTGAGGGCTTTTCTGGAAACTGTGCCTTCCCCAGGGGAGGGGTGAAGCCCAACTCAGGTGGAATCCCTCTCTCAAGGAATTCAGACACCAGGGCTTGGTAATTTGAAGCCATTAAAACCAGTCTACAACCTCTTCTCTGTCTCCACCACACACCCAGCCATAGTGAAAGGTACCACATCATCTTATGCTGGTGGGACCTGCAGGCAGACAAGCACCACATACTGGGCAGGATAAGAAAAACAGAGCCCAGAGACTTTACAGGAAAGTCTGTCAACCTGCTGGATCTCACCCTCAGGGAAAATTGATGCAGGAAACTCTTTTCTCCTGATAGGAGGCCAGATTAGTCTGGGAAAATCCAGCTAGGGTCTATGATACCTAAGTAGACCCTCCTCAGGGTGGGGGGAAAAAGGCTACATACAAGCAGGGTAAAAAACAAGAAAACAAGAACTGAAAAATTCTCCTCTGTTAAACAAAACCTAAGTTAGAGGTCCAGAAAAAGCTGAACTGAATGTCAAAGAACAGAGAGACAAGTTCATCCAGCAAGAAAACCCTAGGTAAAAGAAGTGAAAGCAATCTCCAGAATAAACTCATTAAGGTAATTAAATGCCTAGACACCAGCAAAAAATAACAAATCACACTAGGAAAACTGAAGATATGGCCCAGTCAAAGAAACAAACCAACAATTCAAATGAGATAACAGGAGCTGAAACATTTAATTCAGAATATACAAACACATGGAAAACCTCATCAAAAACCAAATCAATGTACTGAGGGAGGATATAAAGAAGGCAAGGAATGAACAAAAAGAAGAAATCAAAAGTCTGAAAAACACATCACAGAACTTATGGGAATTAAAGGCACAGTAGAAGAGATGAAAAAAACAATGGAAACCTACAATGGTAGATTTCGAGAGGCAGAACATAGGATTAGTGAACGGGAGGATGGAACATCTGAAATCTGACAAGGAAAAGAACTAATAGGGAAAAATATGAGCAGGGACTCAGGGAATTGAAGGACAATATAAAGTGTATGAATATACGTGTTGTGGGTGTTCCATAAGGAGAAGAGAAGGGAAAAGGAGGAGAAAAACTAATGGAGGAAATTATCACTGAAAATTTTCCAATTCTTATGAAGGACTTAAAATTACAGATCCAAGAAGTTCAGCATACCCCAAAGAGAATAGATCCAAATAAATGTACTCCAAGACATTTACTAATCAGAATTTCAGAGCTCAAAGAGAAAGAGAGAATCTTGAAAGCAGCAAGAGAAAAGCAATCCATCACATACAAGGGAAGCCCAATAAGACTATGTGTAGATTTCTCAACAGAAACCATGGAGGCAAGAAGACAGTGGGATGATATATTTAAATTATTAAAAGAGAAAAACTGCCAACCAAGAATTCTATATCCAACAAAATTGTCCTTCAAAAATGATGGAGAAATTAAAACATTTTCAGACAAAAAATCACTGAGAGAATTTGTGACCAAGGGACCAGCTCTGCAAGAAATACTAAAGGGAGCACTAGACACAGATACGAAGGCAGAAGAGAGAGGTGTGGAGAAGAGTGTAGAAAGGAAGACCATGAGTAAAGGTAAAAAGAAGGAAAATTAGAAGAACATGTAAAAGCCAAAAGTCAAAATGGTAGAGGAGGGTACTGCCCGGGCAGTAATAACATTGAAGTTGATAGATTAAGCTTCCCAATCGAGAGACATGGACTGGCAGAATGGATTAGGGAATGGGACCCATCTATATGCTGTCTCTACTCAAAGGACATGAGGGCAAGGACACAAACGGACATTTGCACACCAATTTTTATAGCAGCATTATTTATAATTACCAAGAGATGGAAACAGCCAAAATGTCCATCAACAGATGGGTGGCTAAACAAACCATGATATATACATACGATGGAATATTATGCAGCTGTAAGACAGAATAAAGTTATGAAGTATGTAACAACATGGATGGACCTTAAGGACATTATGCTGAGTGAGATTAGCCAGAAACAAAAGGACAAATACTGTATGGTCTCACTGAAATGAACTGACATTGGTGAATAAACTTGGAGAATTTCGTTGGTAACAGAGACCATCAGGAGATAGAAATAGGGTAAGATTTTCGGTAATTGGATCTGAAGGGATACAGATTGTGCAACAGGACTGAACGTAAAAACTCAGAAATAGACAGCACAATACTACCTAACTGTAATACAATTATGTTAAAACACTGAATGAAGCTGAATGTGAGAATGATAGAGGGAGGAGGGCTCTGGACACAAATGAAATCAGAAAGAAAGATAGATGATAAACACTGAGATGGTATAATCTAGGAATGCCTAGAGTGTATAATGACAGTGACTAAATGTACAAATGTAAAAAGTGTTTTTGCATGAGGAAGAACAAAGGAATGTCATTACTGCTGGGTGCTGAAAATACACGGTAATTAATATTTTAAAATTTCAATTTATGTGTAAGACTAAAGCAAAAAATGTTTATTGGTACAAAATTTATATTTTGACTAGTGCATTTCCTAATATAACTTATGTAGATAACTTGGTTGAACAACATAAGTACATGGAACCTTGGGTAGGACATGAGATTTTGTTAGTTTGTCCAGAGTGATGCCCTGATAAATCCCAGAGTGATTTGATCAGTGAGCGGAAAAGTATTTGCAAATTCCCCTTTGGGGAATGGCAAGAATGGGGGGAAATTCAACCTCCCCAAGTTGAATTCTTGATATTCTCACAAGCAGTGTGGACAACCAAAGCTATAGGCTGAGCCCCTAGTCTTGGGGGCTGTTCATATGAAACTTAACCCCACAAAGGATAGGTCAAGCCTACTTAAAATGAGGCCTAAGAGTCACCCCCAGGAGAACCTCTTTTGTTGCTCAGATGTGGCCTCTCTCTCTAGCGAACACAACAAGCAAACTCACCACCCTCCCTCTGTCTACGTGGGACATGACACCCAGAGGTGTGTACCTTCCTGGCAACGTGGGACAGCAATCCGAGAATTAGCTGTCAATCAGCATCAAGGGATTGAGAAAATCCTCTTGACCAAAAGGGGGAAGAGTGAAATGAGACTAAGTGTCAATGGCTGAGAGATTCCAAATAGAGTCGAGAGGTTATCCTGGAGGTTATTCTTATGCATTAAGTAGATATCACCTTGTTATCCAAGAGGAAATGGAGAGGCTGGAGGGAACTGCCTGAAAATGTGGAGCTGTGTTCCAGTAGCCATGTTTCTTGATAATGATTGTATAACGGTGTAGCTTTCACAATGTGACTGTGTGATTGTGAAAACCTTGTGTCTGATGTTCCTTTTATCTTACCTTGTCAACACATGAGTAGAACATATGGAATAAATAATAGGGGGGACAAATGTTAAAATAAATTTAGTGTCAAATGCTAGTGATCAGTGAAAGGGAGGAGTAAGGGGTATGGTGTGTATGTTTTTTTTTCTGTTGTCTTTTTATTTCTTTTTCTGAATTGATGCAAATGTTCTAAGAAATTATGATGATGAATATGCAACTATGTGATGATATTATGAATTACTGACTACATATGTAGAATGGAATGATCACATATTAAGAATGTTTGTGTTTCTTTCCTGTAATTTTTTATTAATAAAAAAATTTTAAAAAAGAAGCAATGTTTGATTCACTAAAGTTTCTTGATATATTATATAATGAACAATTGGAGCACAAAGGTATTTTTAGTTACCTAAAAATATTATTAAAGTATCCTGAGATATTTCACTTTTTTTTATTAGAGAAGTTGTGGGTTTAACAAACGGTCATGCATAAAATACAAGATTTCATATGCCACCCTTTAATATTCTGCTTTTAATTGGGATTTTAAATATTATGAAGGTCGAAAGAATTACATTAAAGAAAATACAGCATTCATTGCTGGTAGCAATGTAAAATGGTACAGCTGCTGTAGAAGATCGTTTGGAGGTTGCTCAGAAAACAAAAGTATAGAAGCATCATATGATCTGGTAATCCCTCTACTAGGTAAATACTAAAAATAATTGAAAGCAGGGACTTGATCAGATAATTTGCATGCTTATGTTCATAACGGCATTATTCATAATTGCCAAGATGGAAGTAATCCAAGTGTCCATCAACTGATGAATAGATAGACAAACTGTATATACATATTATAGAATATTCAGCCATAAAAGAAAATGAAGTCCCGATACATGCAACAACATGAATGAACATTGAAGACATCACGTTAAGTGAAATAAGCCAGTCATAAAAGGACAATATCATATAATCTTAATGATTTGAAATAATTAGAATAAGCAAAGAATAGAGTCAGAATCTGAAATACATGTTACCAGGGAGACAGGGTGAGGAAAGGGAATGGGAACTCAACGCATAGAATGCATAGGGTTCCTATTTGGAATAATGGAAATGTTGGCGATGAATGGTGGTCATGGTGGCCCAATGTTATGAATGTAATTAATAGCATTGAAATATATGAATGTGATTAAAAGGGGGAGTGTTAGATTGTATATATTTTGGTTGTGAAAGCTGTGGGAATGCAATATACCAGAAAGGGTTTGGCTTTTACAAAGGAGATTTATTAGGTTACAAGTTTACAGTTCTAAATCCATGAAAATGTCCTTAAGGCATCAAGAGGAAGATACCTTGACTCTGAAGAAAGGCGGCTGGAATCCAGATTCTTCTGTTACAGGGAAGGCACATGGCAACGTCTGCCAGTCCCTTGCTCCTGGGAGCCATTGGTCTCAGCCTCTGTTTCCAGTGACTTCCTCTCTGAGTGTCTGTGGGTTCTGGTTTTCTTCTCCAGGGACACCTCTCTGAACTCTCTGTCCTGGATGTCTCTGCTCAGTGTTGCTGGGCATCTCTCTTCCTCTGTGTCCTTCACTTGGTTTCACCTCTCTGCTCTCTGTATCAGCTTTTTTCTTTTAAGTTTTTATTTCATAATCATAAACTTAACTACCACCCAGCTAGACTTGAAAGGGGAGGATAATGTAGAACCCAAAGAACTGCAATAAGAGCACAATGATAGGATACTGAGGCAGACCAGGGGGGGTGGGACACTCTTGAGCTACAGAAGGAATGTTGTGGTGGTTAAGACAAAACATAAATTTATTAGCTATTACAGCTTTCTGGGCAGACTTGGTGACCTTGCCAGTTCCAGTGGCCTTCTTGTTCACTGTCTTGATGACACCAACAGAAACTGTCTTATATCACAAACAGCAAAATGACCTAGAGGGCTGTAGAGAAACTCTCAACACACATGGGGTTGCTAGGAATCATATCAACAATGACAGCATTACCAGATTTCAGGAATTTGGGGCCATCTTCCAGCTTCTTGGCAGAATGGCAATCAATCTTCTCCTTCAGCTCAGCAAACTTGCCAGCAAATGAGCTGTGTGACAATCCAGCACAGGTGCACAGCCAGCACTGATCTGGCCTGGATGATTCAGGATAATCACTCGAGCAGTGAAATCAGCTGCTTCCATTCGAGGGTCACTTTTGCTGTCACCAGCCACACTACCATGACGAACATCTTTTACAGATATGTTCTTGACATCAAAGCCCATGTTGTCCCCAGGAAGAGCTTCACTCAAAGCTCCATTGTGCATTTCAACAGACTTGACTTCAGTTGTCACGCTGACTGGAATAAAGATGACTACCATGCCCGGTTTGAAAACTCCACTCGGCCCACAGGCACAGTGCCATTACTACCAATTTTGTAGACATTCCTGAAGAGGCAGACGCAAGGGCTTGTCAGTTGGATGAGTAGGTGGCAGGATGCAATCCAGAGCTTCAAGCAGCATGGTTCCATTGGCATTGCCATCCTCACAAGTGACTTTCCATCCCTTGAACCAAGGCATTTTAGCACTTCAAAATGTTGTCACTATTCTAACCAGAAATTGGCACAAATGCAACTGGTGTCAGGGTTGTAGCCAATTTTCTTAATGTTAATGTGCTGACTTTCTTAACAATTTCCTCGTATCTCTTCTGATTGTAAGGTGGTTTGGTGGAATCCATTTCTTAACACCGACTATTAGTTGTTTCATACTCACTGTGTAAGCCAGAAGGGCATGCTCTCAGGTCTGCCTATTCTTGGAGATACCAGCTTCAAATTCACCTACACCAGCAGCAACAATCAGGACAGGACACATCTGCTGAGATGTGCCTGTAATCATGTTTTTAATAAAGTCTTTGTGCCCTGGGGCATCAATGATGGTCACATAATACTTGCTGACAGGGAGATACCAATGGTGATACTAAGCTCAAATTCAGCTTTTAGCTTATCCAAGGCCCAGGCATACTTGAAGGAGCCCTTTCCCATCTCAGCAGCTTTCTTCTCAAAATTTTCAATGGTTCTTTTACTGATTCCACCACATTTGTAGATCAGATGGCCAGTCGTGGTGGACTTGCCCGAGTCTATGTGTCCAATAACAAGAATGTTGGTATGAGCCTTTTCTTTTCCTATTTTGGCTTAGGAGATAATGATGGTTTTCACAACACCTGTGTTCTGGCAGCAGCCCTATTATGAAAAAAGACAGCCTTTTATTTATTGTCATTTTTTACTGATAGAAATAATGCCAACACATTATAAAACTTTGGAAAATAGAGTGGTAGCAAAATTAATGTTGGCTCTACCCTCATGAGTATATTGTCATAGAAAATTGAATTAACAATAATTTACTCTTAAGTATTTTTAAATTTACTAAACTTTTCATACATAGCTTAAAATCTTTATTACATCTTTGAAGAGCCTCTTAGGTGTATCTGCTTTTTTTTGCGCAATATTTATTCTCATTATAAAAGTAATGGTTAGGCGGGCCGCGGTGGCTCAGCGGGCAAAGTGCTTGCCTGCTATGCCGGAGGACCTCGGTTCGATTCCCGGCCCCAGCCCATGTAACAAAAACGGAGAAACAGAATACAATAAAACAAGAAAATGTTTAAAAATGTTTCCCTTTCTTCCTTCCTTCCTTCCTTCTATCCTTCCTTCCTTCTCTCTGTCTTTCCTTTAAAAAAAAAAAAAAAAAAAAAAAAAAAAAAGTAATGGTTATATGTTTACACCATACTATAGTCCATTAAGTGTGCAATAGCATTATGCCTAAAATAACAATGCACATACACTAATTTAAAAATACTTTATTGCTAAAAAAAAGCATAGTCATTATAGTGAATTTGAAAGATATGTAAGAAGAAAATGAGCAACAACTATGTTGGGGCAATGATTTTATTGTACCCTCTCTACCAATTATATCCTGTCTTCCCAGTTGTATTTTTGCAAATGTTCTGCACCAGTTATTTTTAGAAATTCCTAGTTTATTATGTGAGGCTGGAAAATATGAAATTTCTATAGAATGTGACTATTTGAGACATAACTTTAAATAGGAATTTATCACTAACAGTTAATATATGCATATAGTTTTCTTTAAGAAGACAGTTTTCAAAAACAACCTCAGAAAAATTGATTAAAATTACCTGCCAAAGTTTTATTTCAAGTTTGTCTCCAAGCAAGGTAATTTAAACGCTCTTGTCAAACATATTCTTTAAGAAAAAAGGATGTTAAGATGATTGTTAAATGTCTGCAATCATTAGCTATCTTAAAGACTGGCTAAAGATCACTAGCTTCTAGCAAGGCTGATAGTCAGCTAGATGAATTTTCTAGACTTTATGCCCATTAAAGTCCATCAGGAATGGTTATTGCCCAATGGAACAGGTAACGATATCAGGCTGCAAAGCTAAGGTTTTCTGCAGGTTTTCTTCTGGTGGTCCTAGCAGCCTTGATTGGATGTTAATACTAACCAGTTTACTGTAACAGGAACACTCTTTGGATAACCATCTTCATCAGTAGGTGTGCTATGTTCCTAAACCATACATATGTTCTGAAGAAGGGTCCAGCTCATGACCTACAGTGGGTTTTTGTCAACCTTGTTCATCCTTAAAGACCAAAGACTCAGTGCTCTCGCTGGGATTAACCGAAACCCCCCTCCTGTATACACTCCTGTACGTTCTGTTTTTCTTAACCAGGGATGCTTATGTTTGTTTTTTAATTTTTTATTAATTAAAAAAAAATTACAAGAAACAAACATTCCCAACACATACACTCAGCAATTCACAATATCATCACATAGTTGCATATTCATCGTCATGATCATTTCCCAGAACATTAGCATCAATTCAGAAAAAGAAATAAAAAGACAACAGAAAATATAACAAACAGAAAAAAAAAATTTTACAGGCCATACCCCTTACTGATCCCTTTCATTGATCACTAGCATTTCAAACTAAATCTATTTTAACATTTGTTCCCCCCTATTATTTATTTTTACTAATAAAATAAATATTTTATTATTTATAAATAAAATATTTTTTTATTAAAAAAATAAATTGTGTTCCTCTCATCTGTTGACAAGGTAGATAAAAGGAGCATCAGACACAAGGTTTTCACAATAACACATTGTGAAAGTCACATTGTGAAAGCTGTATCATTATACAATCATCATCAAGAAACGTGGCTACTGGAACACAGCTCTACATTTTCAGGTAGTTCCCTCGAGCCTCTCCATTACATCTTGGATAACAAGGTGATATCTACTTAATGCATAAGAATAACCGCCAGGATAACCTCTCGACTCTGTTTGGAATCTCTCAGCCATTGACACTTCGTCTCATTTCACTCTTCCCCCTTTTGGTCGAGAAGGTTTTCTCAATCCCTTGATGCTGGGTCTCAGCTCATTCTAGAGTTTTTCTCAATCCCTTGATGCTGAATCTCAGCTCATTCTGGGATTTCTGTCCCACGCTGCCAGGAACATCCACACCCCTGGGAGTTGTGTCCCACGTAGACAGGGGGAGGGTGGTGAGTCTGCTTGCTGTGTTGGCTAGAGAGAGAGGCCACATTTGAGCAACAAAAGAGGTTCTCTTGGGGGTGACTCTTAGGCTTAATTTTAAGTAGGCTTGACCTATCCCCTGTGGGGTTAAGTTTCATATGAACAAACCCCAAGACTGGGGGCTCAGCCTATAGCTTTGGTTGTCCACACCGCTTGTGAGAATATCAAGAATTCAACTTGGGGAAGTTGAGTTTTCCCCCGTTCTCACCATTCCCCGAAGGGGAATTTGCAAATACTTTCCCACTCACTGATAAATCACTCTGGGATTCATCAGGGCATCACCTGGACAAACCAACAAAATCTCATGTCCTATACAAAGTTCCATGTACTTATGGTGTTCAATCAACTATCTACATAAGTTATATTAGGAGATGCACTAGTCAAAGTATAGATTTGTACCAAATAAACATTTTTTGCTTCAGTCTCACACATTAGTTGAAATTTTTAAATATTAAGTACCATCTATTTTCAGCACACTGCAGTAATGACATTCTTTTGTTCTTCCTCATGCAAAAACATTTTTTAAATTTGTACATTTAGTCACTATCATTATACACTCCAGGCCTTCCTAGATTACACCATCTCAATCTTTATCATCTATCTTTCTTTGTGATTTCATTTATGCCCCAGCCCTCCTCCCTCTATCATTCTCACATGCAGCTTCATTCAGTGTTTTAACATAATCGTATTACAGTTAGGTAATATTGTGCTGTCCATTTCTGAGTTTTTATATTTAGTCCTGTTGCACAATCTGTATCCCTTCAGCTCCAATTACCCAATATCTTACCCTATTTCTATCTCCTGATGGTCTCTGTTACCAAGGAAATATTCCAAGTTTATTCACTAATGTCAGTTCATATCAGTGAGACCATACAGTATTTGTCCTTTTGTTTCTGGCTAATCGCACTCAGCATAATGTCCTTAAGGTCCATTCATGTTGTTACATACTTCATAACTTTATTCTGTCTTACAGCTGCACAATATTCCATCTTATGTAAATGTCACAGTTTGTTTAGCCAACTGTTGATGGACATTTTGGTGGATGCTTATGTTTTGATATTCCCTATAACCGCTCTCATTAGCTTGAATTGTTCTTAATTATCTGTGTCGGAAACCTGACTCTCCAGATTGTACTGAGGACTAGTTTGGACATTCTGTTTATTTTATTTTATTTTTAAATCTATACATACAGATATGAGTTACTTGAATTCTAAATATTAAATACTAAACAGTATCTTAAATACCATTTGATTAACAATCAAAACTGTGCGTTCTCAAAATATTGAGTAAAAAGTTATTACAAATATCAACTTTGCTCTAGTAGTGAGCTACGTTACTAAATATTTTCAAATTTTTTATTTCAGGAATTTATTTTATCTAATATTAATATAACTACCTATAGTTTTTTTTAAACTGTTTTTTAGATGTAAATATAACATACATATATATACACAAAGGAAAGAAAGAAAAAAAGCAATAATTTTCAAAGCACACTTCAACAAGCAGCTAGAGAACAGTTCCGAGCTTGTCATGGGCTCCCATGCCCTCAACTTAGATTTTTTCCTTCTACCTGCTCCAAAACACTGGCGGCTTTATCAGAGTCATAATGATGGAATCATAAGTACATTCTGTTTATTTTTATAATTAATACACCAGTAGCATAATTTTGTTCTCAATTGGTAAACAAATAATTAGATGAATAAGAGATAAGTTCTGGGTGGGTAAAGGTGGGTATGTGATGATAAATTAACAGTATAAAGGCCACTTTCAAAAGATTACAAAATACTGTTCATACGAAACACTCATTTGATCCTCACTACCCAGTTCAGGGAGGGATTATTTTTACCAACATATTGCTTCTCTCCGGAATTCACTGGGATGTGAAACAGGAAAGGGTGAGAGATAGGATGACACTGAAGAGCAGGTGATCATAGAGTGGTGGTCATTGTGGTAGACAGTTCATTAATGTACAAACATTTTCTGAGCACCTAATATGTGCCAGGCTCTTGGGCACACAGATGTTTAAGCACATGGAATCTAGAGCTAGAATGATCAGCTCTATCACTTACCAGGCCCATGATCTTGGACAAATGACTTATGCTCTCCAAGTTCTAGTTTCTTCATAGTAAAAAAAGAAAAATAATAGTATCTAATTCCTAGAGTTGTGAGGATTAAGACAGTGAACATACTACTCATTACTGACAATCAGTAAAAATGTTGATGAATGTCAGCCATTAATATTAACTACAAATAAATATATATATTCATCCCTTTCCTTTCTAGGTATTTAGTAAGAGACGGGCACAGAAATTTCTAAAACAATGTAACAAGTATTATAACAGAACTATGAATAAGGTGACCCTAGAAGAAGATAACTTATTATATCTGGGGAGACTGGGCAAGCTTCATTTAAGCTGGCTAGGAGTTCAACACACAAAGGGCAGGTAAGGGCCATTCCAGAGCAGAGGGACAAATTTATTCTGAAGTCACTATTATATCAAGAAAGGCTTGAAAGGGAAATTGTCCTCAATCACAGAGTTGGGAGAGAGGAGGAAATACTTCCAGGCTGCAGATGTGGGTGGAAAAGTAGGCAGCCTTCAGATGATTCCAAACTTTCTGCTTCCCGAAGGTATCTGGACTTTAACCGGCAGGCCAGTGTTTTTTCTAAATTCAGGTGATTGTTAGGATTTTCCTGGGAGCTTCTTGAACGCCGTTTCCAAGCTGTAGCCAGAAATTAACCCATTAGATGTGCGTGAGGGCCAGCAGCACGTTCGAACCTCTCCCTCCTCTCATTCATTCTGCAGCTGAACTAGGCTTGAGGGTCACTTCCGTGGAGAAAGGTCAGTCAAACAGGAAAGTGCAATACCTTCTAAGGGAGGTAACTGCAGGGTGGATCCTCACCGCCTTCAAGTCTTTCCTCAAAATTTTAAAAAATTTCAAGCCCCCTCTCTGCTGTATATTTTTTACCCAAACACTTCAGTTTTAACATATCATTTACTTTATTATTTATTTGTCTGAACCCAGCCATTAGAATGTAAGTTAAAGAAAGGCAGTGGTTTTACTCTTTACGGGTCATCCTCAAAGCCTAGGGTAGTCTATCACATAAAATATATAAATACGTTTTTAAAATGAATCCACGAATCAATGCATGGGAGGGAGCGAGAGAGAGGAGTTTGGCTAGTTAAGATCAGTAAGGAGAGTGTGAAGAAAAATGAATCTGTAATCCCTGAGGTGGCAGTTTGCCTAAAATGGAAAAGGAAGGCGGTTGGGGAGAGAGGGAGGCAGGCTTAAATAAATTTTTAAAAACTGGGCTGAGGGGGAAGGGTAGAGAAGTTTAATGGCCGGGTTTACTATGTTTTCAAGTTTCTGATGTCACTCTAAATGCTTCCAGGCACTTAGGTTCAAAACCTGAGGGATCTTTCCACCTGGCCACCAACCCTAGCCATTCATCTACCTAGATTCCCGGTCCCTGCAGCCGATAAAACCCGCAGCATCTAAATTCTTTTAAGGATGCGGGACTGCAGCGGTCGGAGCGCGACCCAGGCGCGAGCATGCGCAGTAGAAAGAGTCTCCAGCGTGCGCGGGAAGCTGGGCCGCGTGCGTTTGTGATTGGCTGCCAGGGAGGATTCCCGCCCACCGAAACGCAGTTCTGGATATTGATTGGGTGTCTCCGCCAGGCCGGATGCCGCTCCAGGGGTGAGGGAAAGGGAGGCGGGAAACAATTAGGTGGGTGAGGGGTCGCGCAGTTTTTCGGCTCGGCTGTGGAGAGGTTCCGAAATGGCGGTGCAGCCGAAGGAGGCGCTGCAGCTGGACAGCGTGGCCGAGGTCGGCTTTGTCCGTTTCTTCCAGGGCATGCCGGAGAAGCCGACCACCACAGTGCGTCTCTTCGACCGGGGCGATTTTTATACGGCGCACGGCGAGGATGCGCTCTTCGCCGCCCGGGAGGTGTTCAAGACCCAGGGGGTGGTCAAGTACCTGGGGCCGGCAGGTAAGGGCGGGGCGGCGCGGGGCCCCGGCGGGACCGGCAGTCTGTTCCAGTTCCCATCTCAGGAAGTGGGCGAGCACTTTGCAGCGAAAAAGCACCGGGTGCTTTGGGGTGAATTATGCTTTCTCCAGACTCTTTGTCCCGAAGGGCACGACCTGCCCTTCCTGGGCCCTGTATTCGCTTCCTCTCCAGCTGCTCCAGATGTGAAATAAAATAACAGACACTTAAATGGAGTGTTTACCACGTGCCAGACTTTGTGGGAGGCGTTTTTCTTTTCTTCTCTATTAGAGAAGTTGTGAGGTTACAGAACAATAATGCGTAAAGTACAGGATTCCTGTATACCACCTTATTAGATGTTCCAGATATTTTTTGTTGGTCTCTTTTCGCCCTGGTTCCTTTGCTTTTTAAAAAAATTTTTTTTCAGTTGTGATTATGGAAAGAGCGTTTTAGGGGGAAAAAAGTGTTCTGGATTCTAGTTCTGACTGTCATTTGTATCAGTGTTCATTCCTGTTTTATTGCTAAATCACATCCCATGAAATGGATATACTACACTTTGTTTATCCATTCATCAATTGATGGATATTTGGGTTGTTTCTTGAACCTAATGCTTTAGTATCTCCTGAATTTTTTCTTTCCTTCCCTATTGTGCTAATGAAGAGAGGTTTTTGCTCAGCTCTAGATTCTGTCCACTCCTTTTCTCAAAGACTGGTGTTCTGTTTATCGTTTCTTTTCTCCTCTCCTCACTGTCTCGTTCCTTCACTTGGAATTTTCATTTATTCCCATCCCTTTAGTTACTTTTCTCTTTATTATTGTCAACACCAAATGTTACATTGTTATAATAAAAAATCCTGTGAAGTAGATTAAAAATTTACTCCAATTTATAGATAAGGGATCTGGGCCACTTCTTTAACCAGCATGTTAAGGCTCCATGGTTAGCTGCCCCCCCTTAGGGCTTCCTTAGGACCTTCTTCCTACCCGAAAGATAATTATTTCTTTTGCTTTATTGCCTGCCTCTGCCAAATTGACCCACAAGCTCTTAGAAGGTAGGAGCTATGTTTGACCAGTCTCTGCCTCTGAACCCCAGCACCTGACACAATACCCACATGTTGCAGGCACAAAGTGATTGTTAGTTGAATTGGAGGTCCCAAATCATCCTTTTTTTTTAAAAAACTTAACATATATACAAAGCAGAGAAATAAAAAAGCAATAGTTTTCAAAGTACTCTTCAACGAGTAGTTACAGGACAGGCCCCAGTTTGTCCTCTCAGGTTTTTCCTTCTAGCTGGTCCAGAGTATAGGAGGCTAAGAACTTAAATATTTCTTTATCGTCACAATCGACTTTTTTTGTGTGAAAAATAACGTGTACAAAACTATAAATTTCACAGCACAGCACCACAATTGTTGTAGAACATATTTCTGACTTTGACATGGGTTACAGTTCCACAATTTTAGGTTTTTACTTTTAGCTGCTCTAAAATACTGGAGACTAAAAGAGATATCAATTTAATGATTCAGCATTCATATTCATTTGCTAAATCCTGTCTTCTCTGTATAACTCCACTATCACCTTTAATCTTTCCATCCCTCTCTTTAGGGATGTTTGCAGTATGGCCATTCTAAATTTTTCATATTGGAAGGGTCTGTCACTAATATGGGGTAGGGAGATGGAACTATCTGATTTTCTGTAGAAGTTGGGCTAGGTTTCAAGACTTATCTGGACCAACCCATCTAAGAGGTTGTAGGTTTCTGGAAAGTTGCTGTAGTGCATGGAACCCATGTGGAATCTCATATATTGCCCTAGGCGTTCTTTAGAATTGGCTGGAATGGTCCTGGCTGGGGTTTGGCAGGTTATCATAGGTAGCAATGTCTAACTGAAGCTTGTGTAAGCGCAACCTCCAGAGTAGCCTCTCCACTCTATTTGAACTCTCTCGGCCATGGATACTTTGTTACACTTCTTTTCCCACTTTTGGTCAGGATGAAATAGTTGATCCCATGGTGCTAGGTTTGGAGTCATCCCTGGGAGTCATCTCCCATGTTGCCAGGAAGACTTGCACTCCTGGATGTCATGACCTATGTAGGGGGGGAGGGCAATGATTTCATTTGCAGAGTTGGGCTTAGAGAGAGTGAGGCCACATCTGAGCAACAAAAGAGGTCCTCCAAAAGTAACTCTTAGGCATGCCTATAGGTAGTCTAAGCTTCTCTGCTACCTACATAAGCTTCACAAGAGTAAGCCTCATGATTGAGGGCATGGCCTGTTAATTTGGGTGTCCCTAAAGTTTGACACAATATCGGGATTCCTGATAGTAAGGTTTAATAGTTCCGTATTCTTTCTGCCATACCTCAGGGGACTTTGTAATACTTTTTGATTATCTGTTTAATATACTCTAGGATGTAGGCATTACAATAATCTATACAGGATTAAAGGACTTCTTTCTTATTCTGAGCTCCCTGTGTTTCAGTTGTTCAAATGAGCTATACAGATAGATTGAGTTCAGAGCAGTTTGAGGAGAAGCTTGTGGCAACCTGAGGGTATTCTGTTTTCTCCAGGAAGGCTGGGTAGGGTAGCTTTCTCTTCTAGTTCCCCTTCTCTCACCCCAGAATGTCAGTCTGTTCCCTTCCTAATCCTATTTAAAGTTTATGACCTAGCTCTTCAACAGCAGCTGCAGATGCATGTCAGTAACCCATTCAAAAACACTGCAACAAAAACTCCTGTGAGGTAAATATCTGTAGATTAATAATAGGGATGGGGGGGTGAGCTTTGCAAAGATTGACTTGGGGGCTATTTTCTGACTGAATTTAATGCATTTGACTCTTCACCCCATCCATTCTTAAAAAAATCACCGCTGTTGTAAGCTGTTGTTTTTTTGATTGTGTCAATACAAGAAAAGATTGAGAAGATTGAGAACCCTTGCCCTGGGTACTTCAATATCAATTATAATGCCTAGGGCCAGGCAGATAACGTGAATGTGCAAAGTAGTCAGATGAATGTGCAAAGTAGTCAGATGTAAGCAGTAGGAAGTGGAGGAGCTTGTGGACCTGAGAATGCTTGTTCATCCAGTGATAGGCATTCAAATTCAAATGCTTGAAACACAACTTGTGCTGGCCAAACAGAATTCTACTGGCACTTCCACTGAACTACTGGTTTAAGACCTATCTCAGAATTATGCCAGACCAGTGTTGTTTTCTTTTTTTTCCCTTTCCCTGAAATTGCTTTTGCTGTCTAAATGAAGGGATGATATGAAAAACTGTTTTTGAAACTCATTGCTTTATTTGCTTTAAGTTGCTGGCATTATTCATAATGATATTTATGAGTATCTCTTGGAGAAATTTCTCTCTGCTCTTTTATTAACCTATTCAGTGCTTTCCTTGAGTAAAACAATTTTTGTGGAATGGTGTTTTATCGTATGCATAATGTAGTGGTGAGGTGACCAGTGGTTCCAGTTTGCCTGGGTCTGAGGACGTTTCAGGGATGCAGGGCTTTAAGTACTAAAAGTAGGAAAGTCTTGGACAAACCAAGACTAGTTCATCCTATGTGTTAAGCAGGAAAAGGAAATACTTTAAGTGGAGCCTGCTGTTCCTTCCAGAGGTTCTAGGCCATAGTGAGTGAGGCCATTGAGAGAGTTGGGAGATGTCAATCACCTATAGCCTGGATGGATCTTAGTTCCTGTGTATACCTTTGAGAATGTGAGTACAAGGCTTTGCTGGATGGGATTCTAGAGTAAACATAGGTTTCACATTCAACTTGCTTGCTAAATGCAAGCTAAAGAAACTGCAATATATTCAACTCTGTAAGAAAATGTGGCTGTGTTGAACTTACTGTGAGTTGAAAACTGGTAATCTAAGTCTAAATACAGTGTTTTGATAAAGGTTTGAATTAATTGCCTGTATTTTAAAAATTGGAAACTTTCACGTAAAAATTCAGACATTGAGCTTCTTTCTCAACCTCGGTGCTATTGATGTTTTAGACTGCTTACTTGATGTGACGGGTTGTCCTCTGCATGTTTTTATCAGCATGCCTGCCTTTGTCCACGAGATTCCATTAGAAACACCCTCCCCCCGCCCCAGTTATGACAATCAATAATGTCTCCAAACATATTCCCTGGGGTGGGGGTGAGGGGACGAAATCGTTCCAGTTGAGAACAAGTGTTGCTTTAGGGTAGAGGAGAATAGATGTACATAGATGTACTCAGACTTTATGGCTGGTAGTGTTAATTGCACAGCTAACCAAGGAGGACACTGTGGCAGTGATAATTTTTATCAAAGTCATACTTATCCTTTGATAAAATCCAGTTTTAGGACTTTTGATCTTCCAGACATACTCAGACATTTGGAGAAGGCTATTCATGCAGCATTGTTGTTGTAATAGCAAAAGACTGAAAACAACCCATATGTCTCTCAATAAGAGACTAGGCAAATTATAGAATATCTTTATAGTCATTGGAATGTTTGCAGCTGTAAACAGAAAGAAGCTGATTATATACTGACAGAACAATCTCCACAATAAATTGAAGTTAAAAAAAACAGAAGGCAGAGAAAGTGTGTGTGTGTGTTATGCAACCATTTATATAAAAGGAAAAATGCTTTGTATTTGCTTGTGTGTATACAGAATATATTCTCTATAAATTGGTAACACCATGGCGGCAAACTGGATACTAAGAGAACATGGGTGAAAGGGAGTTGTTTTGCTATGTTTGCCTCTTTAACATTTTATATTTCTGACATTTTGTATCTTCTCAAGAATTTCTGATTTTGTTATGTTGACTTCAGAGGAACAGGGGCTATGCCTATACATTTTTTAACATTTATTAAATAATATTTTAATAGTTAAGACCTGTAAGTTGAATTGTCATTACTAATAATAATTTTAGCTTTGTGAGAGATAGACTAATATACAGAACAAGAACTGAAAAAACACAAAGGCAAAATTAATAGAATGTTCAAGTATTTCCAAGGCATCTCCAAATACTTTTTAAAAAATGTTTTTTATTGTGAAATAGAAATACAAAAAGTGATATATTTCAAAGTACAGTTTAACAAGTAGTTATAGAACAAATTGAAGTTTGGTATGGGTTATATTTCTACAATTTTAGGTTTTTCCTTCTGGCTCTTTTAATATGCACAGAATAACAACAAATATCAATATAGTGTGATTCAGTAGTATAGTCGTTTGTTAAATCCTGTTTTCACTGTTACTACTACTCCATCTCATTTGATCCTTCTCCCAGTCTTCATGTATATTGCCTATTCATTTTATACCATTCATATACCATAGTTCCTGAACCATTCATATATCATATCGTATAGCAATACACCTACAATGTTACTTCAATCATAACATTATCTTATTTATAACATTATTACTCCAAATCATAACATCTGTTTTTATACTTTTCTTTAGGAGCAAAGAATCTGGAGAGTGTTGTGCTTAGTAAAATGAATTTTGAGTCTTTTGTAAAAGATCTTCTTCTAGTTCGTCAGTACAGAGTTGAAGTTTACAAAAATAGAGCTGGAAATAAGGCTTCCAAGGAAAATGATTGGTATTTAGCATTTAAGGTAATTATCATCCTTTTTAATTTACTTATTTTATTAAAAATGTGAGAGAGTTCTGTGTTTTAATATTTAACCTGCTTGCGATTGTAATATGCGTTGAGAATCTTTAATATTCTTTAGCATGTATGTGCCTTTCTCTTCTGTAGGTTGTAAATTTTTTTAAGTCTGAGACATTGTTTGATAGTGAGTTAATTACTTGGCATGCTAGAAAGCCATACTGATGCACATGCTTCTGATGTTAGGGAGAGCCCTGCCTTTAGGAGGGAATAGTCCTGTTGATTTTTTTTTAATTTAATGACAGTCTTCTTTTCTTTCTTAATTGTCTTTCTGTAAAGCATGTCTGTCTTTACCACGCAATACCTACAAGAATAGGTTCTCAGCCAATACTGGCATAAATTAAAAGTTAAAATATGTAGGAAAAGTGAGACTTATTCTTGAAAGGAAGTAAATGTGTGGTGATGGGGGCAATGCTCTGAACTGGAAGTCAGATTTTATTTTCTTCTAGGATCCCTAACATGTGACCTTGGCAAATTTCTCAATCTCTTCCAGTTTCTATTCCTTCAGTAAAATAAGGTTAAGGTAGAAGGTTCTTAAGATGCTATCCAACTTTAAAGTCCTGTGGATTTTTTCTTGCCAGGTTAATAAAATATTTAAATATTTGATGTTGGTGCTATTTCAGATATAGTATTCAAACTTTATTCCACATCCTCTCTTCCCCTGAAAATATAGACATTTACTGTGGATTATGTATGGGAGAATTTAGCGTTTTACATCGTGGAGTTTTCTGGGAATTTTTGTTGCCTACTATATTGAAAATGTGGAACTTTTCTTATAGGTTTAGCCTCTATCTTAGAAGAATTTAATGGGAAATTGAAGGTACCACAGAGTGATGTTTTATATCCCATTCTTCACAGAATTAAGTAAATAACAATAAAAAGATATGGAACCACAATTTCAAGTGATTATCATGATTATCAGTCAGCCCGTCACACCTCATTCCCTTATTTCATATCAGAATTGTTAAAGATGAAATTCATTTTAACTCCAACTTTTTAGATCAGAGGAAAAAATTTTAAGATATGTAATTTTTACAAGTTAAAGTGATGGTATCTTCTTAATGTTTTAAGATCAGGTCTAAAACTTTAAAAACTGATTTGTCTTTATTAGCTTACTGGTTATATAAAATATTAATGCTATTTTCAGTAGTTCATCTTAATGAGTGATTTCTTTCCCATGTTTGCAACCATATGTGCAAAGCAGGAGGGAACCTTAGACAATCTAATTCAGAAGATTATTGGTTTTATATTTTCATGTACTCTCAACCTTTCCCAGAAGAACCCAATTTTACTTGCTACAGGTTTATTTTAAGACTTTTTTAAAAGTGTGCTTTATACCTATGCATGTAAATCCAAAGCATAAATGTGGAAATGTGATATTTTTATGGTTGTGGTTGAATTGGTGCTTTTTTATTTGAATGTCAGTTATTATTTTTCCATTTTCATTTGATCCATATTTTTTAATCAATAATCCATAGTTAAAGAGGATTGATAATCATATTATGAAAGGAAATGATTATCATGATTTGATCCTAGGTACTCTAAAATGCTATTGATGATTACTGGTCACTTGAATTTGGCTGTCACTGTGCGTGCTCACTTGGGAAGCAGTTTATATCTTTTGACTGTTTTGTGTAATAACATGGTCCCATCAATACCCTGGAAATACCTGATGTTAACAGCAACCTGTCAGCTTCTGATCAAGTTGCAGTATGTAAAGTCCAGTCAAAAACAAAGAAACTTGACTCTTATTAGCTTGTGTGGTCTTAAAGTTGAGTTCTTAGCTTTTGAAATACTGAAAATAAATCAGACTCTTTCTTTGATCTAGAACAATCTGCATTTTACAGATAAAGTATATTGATTTAGGGAGGTGACTTTTCCAGTCAGTACTCAGTACTTAAGCTATTACTATTGTTTTCCTAAGTGGTATGGCTACTTCAGTGAAACTACTGACACATGCAACCAATGAGTAATTTGGTGGAGTGTGGAAATATGTGGTATTAACATGATTATCAGTTTGGGTACCTTAATGATTGTGTGTGTATGAACCCAGCTGTCAGATTTCAAACTGAAAATCACTTGATACAATTATTTTTAGATGTGCCCAAGATTTGTGAGAATAGTTGGAAAAGTTGGGATGCTTTATAGAAAATGTGGTAATAATTGGGATATGTGGTTACAGGTAAACCATCGGGTTTGGGTAATTTTTGTTTGGTAATAAAAGTTTGAAAGTCTGTTCAACAGTTTCTTTAAAATTTTCTTTGTTTTTGCTTAGGCTTCTCCAGGCAATCTTTCTCAGTTTGAAGACATTCTCTTTGGTAATAATGACATGTCATCTTCCATTGGTGTTGTGGGTATTAAAATGTCCACAGTTGATGGCCAAAGACAGGTTGGAGTTGGATATGTTGACTCCATCCAGAGGAAGCTAGGACTGTGTGAGTTTCCTGATAATGATCAGTTCTCCAATCTTGAAGCTCTCTTGATTCAAATTGGACCGAAGGAATGTGTTTTACCAGGAGGAGAGACTGCTGGAGACATGGCAAAACTGAGGGAGGTAAGTGAATTAAGTCTAGTACTAGAAGAGAATCCAAGCCTAGGAAAGGCTTTTAATTAACGTGATACAATTTTATTTAAGGAAAAACTAAATTGTAAAAAGTTTTTGTATCTAATTACAATAATGTTTTATTTTGAGAATTCTTTATGTTTATCTTTTATAGGAAACTTCATATCTCTGGTAGAATAACAGAACAAGGTTTCTGGTTTTAAGACTTGTTCTCCCTCAAATCTTTCTCTTTCCTTCCCCTCACCTCCTTCTCTTTTCTTTTGAAAGAATAATAGAATGCCAACCTTGAAGTGATCAGAATTAATGACAGGAATGCTTTCATAGTTTTGGGGGGACAAAAGAGGTAATTTAAAGTCAGCTATATTTAGCATGGATTTATCAAATGAAATGTTATTCTTCAGGATTATTTTTTTGTTAGTTTAAGAACATTTTCTTCTTTCAGTGATTTCATTTTTTTATTTTGATGAAGTTTTGATTGTGTCTGTTGTATAGGTATGTGGTTTATTATTTAGATATTTTGTGGGCCTCAAGTACTTTAAGAAAATGCTTGGGAGATAGCCAGTCTGCTGGGGACGTTTTAAGCATAGGTGATATCTAAGCAACCTTACTCAAGCCCTGTTCTGTTAAATGTTTTTACTCTTGGGACTAGTTTTTGCAAGCTTTATGGGTATATAATTTTGAATTTCCATTAAAATTTAGTTGATAGGTTTAAAAAATGTGTTAATGCATAGACGTTACCATTGTCTTGCACATTGAATAGAAATTTTAATGTGAATTCAATCTGTTAAGCTCTCTCTATATTTGCAACTTTTAGTTATAACTTCTGAATAACAAGATATTTCTGGTACATTAGGTTATTCTTAGAGGCGGAATTCTGATCACAGATAGAAAAAGAGCTGAATTTTCCTCAAAAGACATTAATCAGGACCTCAACAGGTTATTGAAAACCAAAAAGGGAGATCAGATGAATAGTGCTGTCTTGCCAGAAATGGAGAATCAGGTATGTAGATTATAAAGGTGAATTTTTTCTGAGATTATAGTAGTGACTTATTACTGTCATATTTCGCTCAAAATTGAAATTGTGGGTCAATATTACATTTATTTGATCTATGAGGAATTTTGTGAAAATGAATAGAAAACTTCAAACCCAATCTTAAATATAATTTCATTATACTCATACCACATCTGTCCCTGGGGTTTGTATAGCTTTAATGGTTTCACTTGAAAGAGCTTGATTACTATTACTTAAGTAGGTAAAATAGCACAGTGAGTGGAAAGAGAAAAAGATCTGTTTTGTATCTCAGCTTTATTATTCACTGGATGTGGGATCTTTGATAACTTCATTTTTTTTTTTTATTACCTGCTATCTAAGGTTAAAGATACCTTCCTTAAAGTATTGTTTTGGAAATTAGATGATAAGAGTGAAAGCATATATAGCACATAGTAATTGTAATGTTATTTAGTAGTAGTAAATGTTACATCTAAGCAGTTAGACTAAAAAATTGGCTCAGTGAATGTTCAGTGGTTGAAATGAATATGCAAACAGTGTAATTTATGGAATTTTCAGTGGTTGAAGTTTATCTGGTTGGTCAAATCTTAGGTGGAGCTTGAGCACTGTATGGAAACTTGATAGGATATTTGTAGATCACTGATAAGTAAAGTGAAAATATTTGTTGTATATTTAAACAAGGCAGAACAAACTTATGTCAAACTGGAATGAACTATCATGATTTTGAAGCAGTTGTTTTAAGATATAATTTGAGACTTACTATTTAATTTTACCTGTTTGTATTTTGCTTTGTTTTTATGAGGCCCTGAGAAACCAATGCGGATGAATAACAATCCCAGTAATAGAGGAACTTATCCCTCTGTTGTTGAAAATTGAAGCTTGTAGAGCTACTAAAAAGGTGTTTTAATCCATGCCTCCTGGTGAATAGTAGGGATTCTTTTTTTTTAATATTTTTTATTATGAAATATAGCATATATACAAGAAAAACTTATATACAAACTTCAAAGTACATTGTAACAAGTAGTTATAGAGCAGATTTCAGAGTTTGGCATGGGTTACAGTTGCACAATTATAGGTATTTCCTTCTAGCTGCTCCAAGACACTAAAGACTAAAAGAAATATCATATAATGATTCAGTAGTCATACTCATTTGTTAAATCCTGTCTTCTCTGTTGTAACTCCTCCACCTCCTTTGATCCTTCTCCCAGTCTTTAGGGTTGTATTTTGACTATGCCTATTCTAACGTTTTCATATTGGAAAGGGGCATCAATAATATGGGATAGGGGTATAGAACTGGTTGGTACTCTGGAGAGGCTGGTCCCTCTGCATTTCAGTACTTATCTGGCCCAGGAACCCATCTGGAGGTTTTAGGTTTCTGAAAAGTAACCTTAGTCCATGGAACCTTCTCAGAGTACCAGGTGTTCTTTAGGGTTAACAGGAATGATTTGGTTGGGTTTGGCAAACCATGGTAATTAGCATTGTCTAGCTGATACTTGCATAAGAATAATCTCCAGTATAGTCTCATGACTCTATTTGAACTCTCTTATTTTGTTACATTTTTCCCCCTTCTCATCAGGAAGGCATAGTCAATCCCACAGTGCCAGTGATAGGTTCATCCAGGGGAGTCATGTCCCATATTGCCAGGGAGACTTTCTCCCCTGGATGTTATATCCCACATAGGGAGAAGGGTAATGATTTGACTTGCGGAGTCGGGCTTAGGGGGAGAAAGAGGCCACATCTGAGCAACAAAAGAGGTCTTCTGGAAGTAGTTCTTAGGCATAACTATAGGTGGGCTTCGTTTCTCTGTTACAGAGATAAACTTCATAACACCAAGCCTCAGGAACAAGGGCTTGGCCTATTGACTTGGGAGTCCATAATATTTGAGACAGTGTCGGGTTTCCCTTGTGGTAAAGCTTAATCGTTCCATATTTTCCTCCATCCTTCAAAAAATGCTTAGTGTACTTCTAATACTTCTAAATTATTTGCCCAACATACTCTGGGATGTAACCAGGTATGACATTAAGCTATGCAGAATTACAGACCCTCATTCTCATTCTGGGCTCTATATGTTTGGGTTGTTTAAATGAACTATCCAGACACTTTGAGTTAGATTGTATGTTACAGACAGTTTAGGTTTTGGACAAAATAAAGCTGTCTTCCTTTGGTCTCATACAGTAGGGGAAGTTCTAAAGTACAGACAATGTCATCCTTACCCCTGTATTCTGATTTACCTTAGTCCTGACGTGATCAGCTTTATTCTTATCTGTATTTGAAGCCTGTTCTCTTTTTCCATTTCTTTAACAGTTCTTGTATGTAGCAATGTTGATTTTCAGAGCTGCAGAACTCCAGCACTGAGTCTTAGTTGTCACACAGGTAGCCAAAGTTCCAGGGAAATGCAAGGTTATACATATATATAGCACAGCATCTCAAAGTATAGAAATAATATTTGCAGCACCAGACTAAATATGACTACTTATAAGAGATTACAATCTAGGCCCCAATTTTCTTATAAGTATATCCTAAAAGAGACCATACAATATTTGTTCTTTTGTTTCTGGTTTATTTTTGCACCATATGATGTCCCCAAGGTTCTCTCACCTTGTTGCATGCCTCATGACTTTGTTCCTTTCTGTAGTCACATGATATCCCATCATATGTATCCCAGCAGTTTATCATTCTGCTTCTCAGTCAGTGGATCCTTCAGCCACCTCCATCCACTGGGCATCATGTATAATGTCCAAAGTCAACAGTATGTCTCACATTATCCTTAGTTGTACAATCAGCAACACTCTTATTTTAAGATGATTTTCATTGCTTTGAAGAGAAAAATAGAGAATAAAAACACCCTCACTAAATAGAGAGCCCATCCTCACCTTTATACTTGTCCTCCCCCTCCCCAATTATTTACCCCCAATACTGCTGTAGTGCTGTTGATGTCTTCCTGTAAATATAGACCATAGCATGCAATAGAAGTTTTCCTCCTGTATCCCTCTCATAGGGGAATGCCCTGTGAGGGCGCGAGGCCGAGCAAGCAGGGTGCGGCCGGCAGGAGCCGTGGGTGCCGAGGTGTAGATATATTTTTACAGAATAAGTTATAGGGTGGCCGCGGCTGGGGTACAAGATTCATACCTTTGAAGTAGTTCATGCAAGAATTTATATATACTTGTACTTTTAATTGGTGTGATTCGTGGCTCTGTACAACCTTTTCAGTCATGTTCACCTTCAGTATGGAAACATATAGTAGAAGATTCTTATAACTTACATGTGCTGGAGTTTGCCAAGAGCACAGTAGATTATTATGCTATCAATGAAAAATAGCTATCTTCACAATATAGTATCAAATATATTTTAATAAAATGAATTTGTCATTTACTTCATAGGCAGTAAAAATAGACATAAATTATTTAAACTTTACTGTTTACATATACATATAGAAAAGTACATATGTTTTATATGTGTAACTGAATTTTCATAAACTGAGTATACCCATGTAGCCAGCATCCAAATATTACAGAATATTACAGAACTTTAGAAGTCCCTCTGTTTCCTTTTAGTCATTACCCCTATTAGAACCCCACTTGTGACTTCTGACAACATAAATTAGTTTTGCCTTTTTTTGTCATTTATATAAATGAGATCATACAGTATTTGGTTTCATTTTATGCTTAGTTGTTTATTTTTTGTTTTGTCAGTTTATTTTTAAATATTTTTGAGAAATTGTCATACACATATATTCCATCCATGGTGTATAATCGGTGGCTCACAATATCATCACATAGTTGTGTATTCATCACCATGATCATTTTTTTAGAACATTAGCATCACTCCAGAAAAAGAAAAAAAAAACAAACTCTTACATACCATACCCTTTAACCCTCCCACTCATTGACTACTACTATTTCCATCTACCCAATTTATTTTACCCTTTGTCCCCCCTATTATTTATTTATTTTTAATCCATATTATTTGCTCATCTGTCCATACCATTGGTAAAAGAGCATCAGACACAAGGTTTTCACAGTCACATGGTCACATTATAAAAGAATCAAGGTTTAAAGAGCATTCTTAAAGAATTGAGGCTATTGGAGTACAGATAAACAGTTTCAGATACTTCCCTCTTGCCACTCCAATACACCATAAACTAAAAGGATTTCTGTATAATGAATAAGAATAACCTCTCGAGTCTATTTGAAATCTCTCAGCCACTGAAACTTTTATTTTGTCTCATTCTCTCCTCCCCCTTTTGGTCAAGAAGCCTTTCTCTATCTTTTGATGCTGGGTCCCAGCTCATCCTGGGATTTCTGTCCCACTTTGAGCGAGATTTACACCCCTGGGAGTCATGTCACATGTTGGGTGGGGAGGGCAGTGAGTTTACCAGCTGAATTGGCTTAGAGAGTTCACATCTGAGCAACAAACAAGAAGAGGTTCTCTGGGGGTGACTCTTAGGCCTAATTTTAAGTAGGCTTAGCCTATCCTTTGCAGGAATAAGTTTCATAGAGATGAACCCCAAGATAGAGCTTGGCCCATTGATTTTGTTGTCCCCACTGTTTGCAAGAATATCAGAAATTCTCCAAATGCGGAAATTGAATATTTCCCCCTTTTTGCCCAGTCGCCCAAGAGAACTTTGCAAATACTTCTTTATTCGCTGCCCAAATCACTCTGGGATATTATCGGGGCATCAAACTAACCTGGACAAAACAACAAAATCTCACACCCTATTCAAGATTTCATGTTCTTATGGTGTTCAACTAAACTGGCCATACAAGTTAAATTAGGAAATGCACTACTCAAAATGTAAGTTTTGTACCAAATAAACATCTTTCCCTTTGATCTCACACAGAAGTTGATGTTTTAGAATATGAACATATCATCCTTTACCCTGTATTCTGCTTTACCTTAGTCCTATCCACATCAGCTTCATTCATATCTCAACTCGATGAAGATCACTTTTTCAACTTTTTAAACAGTTCCAGTATGGAGTACTGCTGACTTTCATAGCTTCTGAGTCTCAGGTGTCACATAAATACCTGAAGTTTCTGGGAATGACTAGTTTATAAACAAACAGCTCAGTATCTCAGAATTTAGAAATAACAGTTATGCCTCCTGAATGTGTGACTGCTGTAAGAGCTTACAATCTAGGCCCTTTATAATGAGCCTCAACCTGATAGCCCATGTTCTCGACCTTAGTTTAGTTCACTGAGTGTTTATATTATAGTTAGTCCATATGATTGAGGCATGATAATATTTGTCTTTATTTTTTTTTTATTTTTTTTTATTAACGGAAAGAAAAAAAAAAAGAAATTAACACAACATTTAGAAATCATACCATTCTACATATGCACTCAGTAATTCTTAACATCATCACATAGATGCATGATCATCGTTTCTTAGTACATTTGCATCGGTTTAGAGGAACTAGCAACACAACAGAAAAAGATATAAAATGTTAATATAAAGAAAAGAAATAAAAGTAGTAGTAATAGTAAAAAACAACAACAACAAACAAACCAACAAGCAAACAAAAACAAAAAAAAACCCTATAGCTCAGATGCAGCTTCATTCAGTATTTTAACATGATTACTTTACAATTAGGTATTATTGTGCTGTCCATTTTTGAGTTTTTGTATCTAGTCCTGTTACACAGTCTGTATCCCTTCAGCTTCAATTACCCATTGTCTTACCCTGTTTCTAACTCCTGCTGAACTCTGTTACCAATGACATATTTCAAGTTTATTCTCGAATGTCCGTTCACATCAGTGGGACCATACAGTATTTGTCCTTTAGTTTTTGGCTGGATTCACTCAGCATAATATTCTCTAGGTCCATCCATGTTATTACATGGTTCATAAGTTTATCTTGTCTTAAAGCTGCATAATATTCCATCGTATGTATATACCACAGTTTGTTTAGCCACTCTTCTGTTGATGGAGATTTTGGCTGTTTCCATCTCTTTGCAATTGTAAATAACGCTGCTATAAACATTGGTGTGCAAATGTCCGTTTGTGTCTTTGCCCTTAAGTCCTTTGAGTAGATACCTAGCAATGGTATTGCTGGGTCGTATGGCAATTCTATATTCAGCTTTTTGAGGAACCGCCAAACTGCCTTCCACAGTGGTTGCACCATTTGACATTCCCACCAACAGTGGATAAGTGTGCCTCTTTCTCCGCATCCTCTCCAGCACTTGTCATTTTCTGTTTTGTTGATAATGGCCATTCTGGTGGGTGTGAGATGATATCTCATTGTGGTTTTGATTTGCATTTCTCTAATGGCCAGGGACATTGAGCATCTCTTCATGTGCCTCTTGGCCATCCGTATTTCTTCTTCTGGTAGGTGTCTGTTTAAGTCTTTTTCCCATTTTGTAATTGGGTTGGCTGTCTTTTTGTTGTTGAGTTGAATAATCTCTTTATAAATTCTGGATACTAGACCTTTATCTGATATGTCGTTTCCAAATATTATCTCCCATTGTGTAGGCTGTCTTTCTACTTTCTTGATGAAGTTCTCTGATGCACAAAAGTGTTTAATTTTGAGGAGCTCCCATTTATTTATTTCCTTCTTCAGTGTTCTTGCTTTAGGTTTAAGGTCCATAAAACCACCTCCAGTTGTAAGATCCATAAGATATCTCCCAACATTTTCCTCTATCTGTTTTATGGTCTTAGACCTAATGTTTAGATCTTTGATCCATTTTGAGTTAACTTTTGTATAGGGTGTGAGAGATGGGTCTTTTTTCATTCTTTTGCATATGGATATCCAGTTCTCTAGGCACCATTTATTGAAGAGACTGCTCTGTCCCAGGTGAGTTGGCTTGACTGCCTTATCAAAGATCAAATGTCCATAGATGAGAGGGTCTATATCTGAGCACTCTATTCGATTCCATTGGTCGATATATCTATCTTTATGCCAATACCATGCTGTTTTGACCACTGTGGCTTCATAGTATGCCTTAAAGTCAGGCAGCGCGAGACCTCCAGCTTCGTTTTTTTTCCTCAAGATGTTTTTAGCAATTCGGGGCACCCTGCCCTTCCAGATAAATTTGCTTATTGGTTTTTCTATTTCTGAAAAATAAGTTGTTGGGATTTTGATTGGTATTGCATTGAATCTGTAAATCAATTTAGGTAGGATTGACATCTTAACTATATTTAGTCTTCCAATTCATGAACACAGTATGCCCTTCCATCTATTTAGGTCTTCTGTGATTTCTTTTAACAGTTTTTTGTAGTTTTCTTTATATAGGTTTTTTGTCTCTTTGGTTAAATTTATTCCTAGGTATTTTATTCTTTTAGTTGCGATTGTAAATGGGATTCGTTTCTTGATTTCCGCCTCAGCTTGTTCATTACTAGTGTATAGAAAAGCTACAGATTTTTGAATGTTGATCTTGTAGCCTGCTACTTTGCTGTACTCATTTATTAGCTCTAGTAATTTTGTTGTGGATTTTTCTGGGTTTTCTACATATAGTATCATATCGTCTGCAAACAGTGATAGTTTTACTTCTTCCTTTCCAATTTTGATGCCTTGTATTTCTTTTTCTTGCCTAATTGCTCTGGCTAGAACTTCCAACACAATGTTGAATAATAGTGGTGATAGTGGACATCCTTGTCTTGTTCCTGATCTTAGGGGGAAAGTTTTCAATTTTTCCCCATTGAGGATGATATTAGCTGTGGGTTTTTCATATATTCCCTCTATCATTTTAAGGAAGTTCCCTTGTATTCCTATCTTTTGAAGTGTTTTCAACAGGAAAGGATGTTGAATCTTGTCGAATGCCTTCTCTGCATCAATTGAGATGATCATGTGATTTTTCTGCTTTGATTTGTTGATATGGTGTATTACATTAATTGATTTTCTTATGTTGAACCATCCTTGCATACCTGGGATGAATCCTACTTGGTCATGATGTATAATTCTTTTAATGTGTTGTTGGATACGATTTGCTAGAATTTTATTGAGGATTTTTGCATCTGTATTCATTAGAGAGATTGGTCTGTAGTTTTCTTTTTTTGTAATATCTTTGCCTGGTTTTGGTATGAGGGTGATGTTGGCTTCATAGAATGAATTAGGTAGTTTTCCCTCCACTTCGACTATGTTGCAGAGTTTGAGGAGAGTAGGTACTAATTCTTTCTGGAATGTTTGATAGAATTCACATGTGAAGCCGTCTGGTCCTGGACTTTTCTTTTTAGGGAGCTTTTGAATGACTAATTCAATCTCTTTACTTGTGATTGGTTTGTTGAGGTCGTCTATTTCTTCTTGAGTCAAAGTTGGTTGTTGATGTCTTTCCAGGAACCTGTCCATTTCTTCTAAATTGTTGTATTTATTAGCGTAAAGTTGTTCATAGTATCCTGTTATTACCTCCTTTATTTCTGTGAGGTCAGTAGTTATGTCTCCTCTTTCATTTCTAATCTTATTTATTTGCATCCTCTCTCTTCTTCTTTTTGTCAATCTTGCTAAGGGCCCATCAATCTTATTGATTTTCTCATAGAACCAACTTCTGGTCTTATTGATTTTCTCTATTGTTTTCATGTTTTCAATTTCATTTATTTCTGCTCTAATCTTTGTTATTTCTTTCCTTTTGCTTGCTTTGGGATTAGTTTGCTGTTCTTTCTCCAGTTCTTCCAAGTGGACAGTTAATTCCTGCATTTTTGCCTTTTCTTCTTTTCTGATAAAGGCATTTAGGGCAATAAATTTCCCTCTTAGCACTGCCTTTGCTGCGTCCCATAAGTTTTGATATGTTGTGTCTTCATTTTCATTTGCCTCTAGGTATTTACTAATTTCTCTTGCAATTTCTTCTTTGACCCACTTGTTGTTTAAGAGTGTGTTGTTGAGCCTCCATGTATTTATGAATTTTCTGGCCCTCCGCCTATTATTGATTTCCAACTTCATTCCTTTATGATCCGAGAAAGTGTTGTGTATGATTTCAATATTTTTAAATTTGTTAAGACTTGCTTTGTGACCCAGCATATGGTCTATCTTTGAGAATGATCCATGAGCACTTGAAAAAAAGGTGTATCCTGCTGTTGTGGGATGTAATGTCCTATAAATGTCTGTTAAGTCAAGTTCATTTATAGTAATATTCAGGTTCTCTATTTCTTTATTGATCCTCTGTGTAGATGTTCTGTCCATTGATGAGAGTGGTGAATTGAAGTCTCCAACTATTATGGTATATGTGTCTATTTCCCTCTTCAGTGTTTGCAGTGTATTCCTCACGTATTTTGGGGGCATTCTGGTTCGGTGTGTAAATATTTATGATTGTTATGTCTTCTTGCTTAATTGTTCCTTTTAATAGTATATAGTGTCCTTCTTTGTCTCTTTAACTGTTTTACATTTGAAGTCTAATTTGTTGGATATTAGTATAGCCACTCCTGCTCTTTTCTGGTTGTTGTTTGCATGAAATATCTTTTCCCAACCTTTCACTTTCAACCTATGTTTATCTTTGGGTCTAAGATGTGTTTCCTGTAGACAGCATATAGAAGGATCCTGTTTTTTAATCCATTCTGCCAATCTATGTCTTTTGATTGGGGAATTCAGTCCATTAACATTTAGTGTTATTACTGTTTGGATAATATTTTCCTCTAACATTTTGCCTTTTGTATTATATATATATCATATCTGACTTTCCTTCTTTCTACACTCTTCTCCATACCTCTCTCTTCTGTCTTTTTGTATCTGACTCTAGTGCTTCCTTTAGTATTTCTTGCAGAGCTGGTCTCTTGGTCACAAATTCTCTCAGTGACTTTTTGTCTGAGAATGTTTTAATTTCTCCCTCATTTTTGAAGGACAATTTTGCTGGATATAGGAGTCTTGGCTGGCAGTTTTTCTCTTTTAGTAATTTAAATATATCATCCCACTGTCTTCTAGCTTCCATGGTTTCTGCTGAGAAATCTACACATAGTCTTATTGGGTTTCCCTTGTATGTGACGGATTGTTTTTCTCTCGCTGCCTTCAAGATCCTCTCTTTCTCTTTGACCTCTGACATTCTAACTAGTAAGTGTCTTGGGGAACGCCTATTTGTGTCTAATCTCTTTGGGGTGCGCTGCACTTCTTGGATCTGTAATTTTAGGTCTTTCATAAGAGTTGGGAAATTTTCAGTGATAATTTCTTCCATTAGTTTTTCTCCTCCTTTTCCCTTCTCTTCTCCTTCTGGGATACCCACTACACGTATATTTGTACGGTTCACATTGTCCTTGAGTTCCCTGATACCTTGTTCAAATTTTTCCATTCTTTTCCGGATAGTTTCTGTTTCTTTTTGGAATTCAGATGTTTCATCCTCCAAATCACTAATTCTATCTTCTGTCTCTTTGAATCTATCATTGTAGGTATCCATTGTTTTTTCCATCTTTTCTACTTTATCTTTCACTTCCATAAGTTCTGTGATTTGTTTTTTCAGTTTTTCTATTTCTTCTTTATGTTCAGCCCATGTCTTCTTCATGTCCTCCCTCAATTTATCGATTTCGTTTTTGAAGAGGTTTTCCATTTCTGTTCGTATATTCAGCATTAGTTGTTTCAGCTCCTGTATCTCATTTGAACTATTGGTTTCTTCGTTTGACTGGGCCATATGTTCAATTTTCTGAGCGTGATCCGTTATCTTCTGCTGGCGTCTGGGCATTTAGTCAGATTTCCCCGGGTGTTCGACCCCACAGGTTGAAAGATTTTTCTGTGCAATCTCTGGGTTCTGTTCTTCCTATCCTGCCCAGTAGGTGGCGCTCGTGGCACACGCCTGTCTGTGGGTTCCACCAGCGAAAGTTGCTGTGGGTCCCTCAACTCTGGAAAACTCTCGCCGTAGGGGAGGTTCGGCAACCGAAGCGTCTTGGAAGAATGCCAGCCGGCCTGGGGTTCCAAACGCGGGGAGGGTCGCCGGCTGTCGCAGCACAGGAGAGCGTCCGGCCAAATTAGCCAGTCGGCCCGGGGCACCAAACGTGGCGGGAGGGCGCCAGCTGTCGCAGCCCGGGAGAGTACACTGTTCCCAGCCGACGGGGGAGTCACGTGTTTGGAAGGGATCCCCCGGTCACTGTTCTCCGCAGTCTGGGGATTTTCGACCCAACTATCTCAGTTGTTCCGGGGGGCCTCGTGTGGTGGGGGCACCAGCCGCCGCGGCCTAAGGGGACCGCCTGTCCAATTCTACCAGCTGGCCCAGGAAGGTGGAAGGGAGGGACTCCGGTCGCTTGCCGTCCCACCCAGGAAAGCCCGTGCCCCTTGGTGATCTCACCGGAGCTGGTTCTCCCAGATAGTCAGCCGTTCCAGGATGGGGTACGCTGTCCCTTTGATCCCTCGTGGTTCCGGGAGCTGCTCTGTATTATCTCCACTCCCCCAGTAGCTGTTCTGGAGGAGGAAAGGTGAGGGCGGCAAGGCTGTCGAGGCTGGTGGCAGAGGAGCACGGTGAAGGCGGGGGAAGAGGGCACTGTGGTGGTTGGGGAGCAGCCGGAGCAGGAGGGGGAGGAGAGGGGAGAAGGAGGGTGGGCGGCTCGGCTGCTGCGGGGCGTGGGCGCCGCGTGGCGGGCCGGCGGAGAAAGAGAGGGGAGAAGGAGGGCGGGCGGCTCGGCTGCTGCGGGGCGTGGGCGCCGTGCGGCGGGCCGGCGGAGAAAGAGAGGGGAGAAGGAGGGCGGGCGGCTCGGCTGCTGCGGGGCGTGGGCCTGTCTTTTTGTTCCTGACATTTCATTCAACATACAGTCCTTAAGTTTCATACACATGGTTGCGTGCCTCACAACTTCATTACTACTTATGCTTAGTTTCTTTTGTTCAATATTATGCTTGTGAGTTATCCACATTGTTGCAAGTGATTCTAGATTGTTAATGTTCATATTTTTACAGTATAGTATTCCACTGTGAATATGACAGTTTGTCCATTTTATTCTTGATGAGCATTTGGATAGTTTCTATTTTTGGCAGTTATAAATAGTGCTGCAATTACAATAAATTACCACTTTCTAAAAATGTTTTCTAAAGAGATTTATTTAAACTTTATCTGTTTGTTTCGATTGGGAAGAAACACCAAGGAACATGATAGTGTTGAGGATTTATTTTCGTTTTGGGATTTGTTTTGAAAAAAATCTCTAGAACTAATCTGATATAGCAATCTTTTTATTTTTAATTGTTAATCTTAGGTTGCAGTTTCATCACTGTCTGCAGTAATCAAGTTTTTAGAACTCTTATCAGATGACTCAAATTTTGGACAGTTTGAACTGACTACTTTTGACTTCAGCCAGTACATGAAATTGGATATTGCCGCAGTAAGAGCCCTGAACCTTTTCCAGGTAAAAAATACACAGGGTAAAAATACTGAATGATTAAAGAATATTTCCTTTGATAAATACTGAAGAATCTTATGGAGCTTAAATATTTTGAAATATTATTATACTTAGAAAAATAGTTCTATTTTTCTAGTTGTAAGCTACATAAATATTATTTGTCACGGCCTTATGAATAATTTTGTAAACAATTTAAGATTTATATTTTAAGAGTTTTTTATGTCTAAATTTGTAGAATTATAAAGTAGTTTCGATTTGAGGAAAAAAGTAAGCAGAAAACAGTGAAGGGTTAAAAGTTTGGTTTTAGGAAGAACTTTCATGCATATTTCTTATTCAGTAATTGAGGAATTTTTATATTACTGTTTTCAAAACTGCTTCTTTCTGATAACAAACTTTTCACTAATAATCATGCCATTCTTTCGGTTTTATTTTTATTTACTAGGGTTCTGTTGAAGATACTACTGGCTCTCAGTCTCTGGCTGCATTATTGAATAAATGCAAAACCCCTCAAGGACAAAGACTGGTTAATCAGTGGATTAAGCAGCCTCTCATGGATAAGAACAGAATTGAAGAGAGGTATAATATTAGTGAATATTTTTGTAAGCTTTGCATAACTTTCAGCTATTCCATATGATTGTATCACTTATTCTGATATACAATCTTGTACCTATACTTTAGCATTTAACTACATGGAGAACTACAAGGGTAGTAATGATGTAGACTCATTAAGTAATTTTCTTAAGTTTTTAAAATTACAAAATAATATTTTATTAGAGACATATGGTATAGTGTTTCAGTGGATGAACTTGGCAATCAGAGTACTTTGGTTTAGATTATGGTTTTACCACTTAATAGCTGTTTTATCTGGGGTGAGAGATTGTCAACCTCTCTCTGTTTCAGTTTCACCTTTGAAGTGACATAAGTGACAGCATCTACATCTAAGGTCATTACGCAGATTAGATGATTTAATATGTATAAAGTAGTTTGAGCAGTGTCTGGCACATAGAAAGCACTTACTCTTTATTCTAGAAAGGATTTAAGGCAGTGTTAATATGCATTTCAGAAAATTTTTTTAAAATATTAATTAAAAAAAATTACAGGAAAGAAACACAAACATTCCCAACACATGCTCATTCAGAAAATCTTTCAAGTTGAAGAAATACAAAGAAAAGATTGTAATCCTGTTATCCTGATATGAATAGCATTTGGATATATTTTATTTTAGTATTTTGTTTTAGATAAGTTTTTTAAACTTTTAAATGAAGTATAACAAATATAAGAGCACTAATTCCAAGTGTACAGCTTAATGAATTTTCGCAAAAAAGTGAACTCACCTTTGTAAGAACATGCAAGTAAAGAAACAACATAAACTAACATCCCAGAAACACCTCAGTTTTCTTGCTATTTACTACCCCTTCTCACTCACTTAAATATCCTCTGTCCTGACTTCTAACACTATAGATTGATTAGTTTTGCCTGGCTTTAGATTTTCTATAAATGATATAATTTTATTATAGCACATTCTGGTGTTAGATGATCAGTTTGTTTTGTTTTTTAAAGCACAGATGTAATCCTAAAATAGTTTTGTTCCTTGTTTTTACTTCACTTATTCAGGCTTATAGTATCAAGCATTTTTTTTGGTTTTGCTGCTTTATCTTCATATTTATATTTTCCATCATATTTGTATTTTATATTTATATTTCATTGACTGGGTGTACTTTCTTTTCCTTTAACGTCTGTGTATGGTGTTGCTCATTTGGCAAATTAAGATCCACCTCCAGACTGGATAAAAGAGATTTATTTTTATGACACTGATATTGGCAGTCATTCAAGAATTTCTCAAAAGCCTACTGAATTCTGATGACATGCAAAAGTGTAATAAACTCTTGACCATTTTTGAAGATGTTAGGCATACGTAATAGTTGATTGGCATGCAAATAATTACCAAATTAAGTGTTGATCTTGTGTCACAGTGCCTTGCAATAAAAATAACTCACAGGGTTAGGAACTTATAGGTTGGTTGATACATTGTTGAAAATGCAGAAGTTGAAATACTAAGGTAACCCTGAAGCCAGATTTATTGGGGTAAAAGAGTGGGATTTAGTGATTCAGAATAAGAAGTTGGAAGGAGTGGAAAACTTACAAGTATTTTAAGTTAAGGCACATATAATTTTAAATTTTATTTGTGAATTGGTAAATTAAGAACAGAAGTAATTCTTACTCCTTTGATATTTTTATTTCATTGACTGGGTGTATAGTGACAGTTCTTACTCCTTTGTCCCCTAACTCCCCTGAATCTCTTCCTGTGCTCCAGCAATACATTTATTAATTTTCTGCAACTGTAGGAGAAAGGGAAATGTGATATGTATATTTTTAATTTTGCTGAGATTTTTTTTTTAATTTTTATTTGCTAGCCCTTAGGAAGGCTTGTTTTCTAGGCCAAGAGCTGAAATTCCAAGGTCTTCCTACAGAGTAAAAAGAAAAGTTTGTACTTTTTATACAGGCCTTCCTTTCTCATCTCTGCCTAATGTGGTATCTCATGCTTTCAAGTTTAATGCTTTCCTGGGGTTCTTAGGGGAAATCTGCTAGCTCCCTTTCTAACATTTAGAATTGATCTTCCCTCAGTGTTATATGCCTCTTACTTTCATCCAGTCAAAGTTTTCTGTTTCTTACTGTCATTGTTTTGCTATGATTTTCCAGAAGAGAGGATAATGAAAATCTCTTTAATCCAACCTCTTAAAGTATGTGGCTATGGGGTGAATGCCTTGAAGGAAAGCAAAGATGCCCCTTTTTCTTCTTTAATAATAGGAGTGAGCATAGGAATTGACAGATGTGACTAGATGTTTGAGTTTGGTGGCTGTATCTAGTCAAGAACTGTAGTCAGTGATAATTACAGGAGTACTGATGAAAGTAGTATCACTTTTTTAATAAAGTTTTTTAAATTAATTTTTAAATAAAAAAATTACAAGAAAGAAACATTCTTAACATATGCTCATTCTGTTCTACATATATAATCAGTAATTCACAATATCATCACATAGTTGCATATTCATCATTATGATCATTTCTTAGAACACTTGCATCAATTCAGAAAAATAAATAAAAAGGCAACAGAAAAATAAAACGCAAACAGAAAACAAAAAAGGATTATACATACCATACCCTTTACCCTTCATTGATCACTAGCATTTCAGACTATATTTATTTTAACATTTGTTCCCCCTATTATTTATTTTTATTCCATATGTTCTCCTCATCTGTTGACAAGGTAGATAAAAGAAGCATCAGGTTTTCACGATCACACAGTCACATTGTGAAAGCTATGTCCTTATACAATCATCATCAAGAAACATGGCTACTGGAAAACAGCTCTACATTTTCAGGCAGTTCCCTCCAGCCTCTCCATTACATCTTGGATAGCAAGATGATATCTACTTAATGCGTAAGAATAACCTCCAGGATAACCTCCCTACTGTCTTTGTAATCTCTCAGCTATTGACACTGTCTCATTTCACTCTTCCCCCTTTTGGTCGAGAAGATTTTCTCAAACCCTTGATGCTAAGTCTCAGCTCATTCTGGGGTTTCTGTCCCATGTTGCCAGGAAGATCCACACCCCTGAGAGTTATGCCCCACGTAGACAGGGGGAAGGTGTTGAGTTTGCTTGTTGTGTTGGCTGGAGAGAGAGGGAAAGTGGTATTACTTTTAAACCGTTATAAAGAGTTTAGAGAAGGAAGAGGGTGCTAATACTCTTATCTACTGAGTGCCTGACACTTTGCTAAGCATCTCACATGCAGCTATAATGTGGTGGAGACTTAATTTGAACCCAGGCTTGCCTAACTTCCCAGCAAGTGTCCATAACCACTATATGGTAATGTATTGCTTCTATCAATTGTATTCAGTTGTCAGAAATGAAACCTGAATCATTTTTGCTTTTATTTAAGTTATATCCATGAATTGTTTTATATACATACTACTCATCTTTCTACTCACTAAAATCTACTTGCACTGTGACTAGAAATACTTAAAAAAATTTTATTATTCAAGTAACATATATACACCCTAAAATTTCCCCTTTTAACCACATTCACATGTATAATTCAATGCTGTTAATTAAATATACAACGTTGTGCTACCATCCCCTCCATCCATTACCAAAACTTTAGAATTAAGCTAACTATACATCTCAAGCATTAATTCATCATTTCTTACCCCCATCCTGGACCCTTGTAACTTACATTCTAGTTTCTCACTCTGAGTTTGCTCATTCTAATTATTTCATATCAGTGAGATCATACAATATTTGTCCTTTTTTCCTCTGGCTTATTTCATTCAACATGTCTTGAGGTTCATTCACGTTGTCGCATGAATCAGAACGTCATTCCTTTTTAATGCTGAATAATATTCCATTGCATGTATGTACATTTTGCTTATCCATTCATTGGTTGAAGGGCACTTGTGTTGCTTCCATCTTTTAGCAATTGTGAATAATGCCGCTGTGAACATCAGTGTGCTGATATCTGTTTGTGTCCCAGCTTTCAATTCTGAGTATATACCTAGTGGTAGGATTGCCAATTCAAATGATATTTCTATGCTTAGCTTCCTGAAGAACTTTTGCTAGCTTCCGCAGTGGCTGCACCATTTTACATTCCCACCAGCAGTTAATGAGTGTTCCTATTTCTCCACATCCTGTCCAACACTTGTTATTTTCTGTGTTTTTATTGGTTGCCATTTGGGTGGGTGTGAAACGGTATCTTGTTGTGGTTTAATTTACATTTTCCTGATAGCCAGTGATGTTGAGTATCTTTCCATGTGATTTTGGCCATTTGTATATCTTTGGAGAAATGTCTAAAAATCTTTTGCCTTTTTTTTTTTTTTCTTTTTGAGTAATGAAAATGTTCTTTTGCCCATTTTTTAATCGGGTTGTCTTTTTATTGTTAAGTTGAAGGATTTCTTTATACATTCTGGATATTAAACTCTTATCAAATATGTGGTTTCCATATATTTCCTCCCATTGAGTAGGTTATCTTTTCTGTTTCTTATGATGAAGTTCTTTGCACAGAAGTTTTTAATTTTGATAAGGTCTCATTTGTCTATTTTTTCTTTTGTTGCTTGTGCTTTGGGTGTAAAGTCCAAAACACCATTGCTTCACGCCAGAATCTGAAGATGCTTCCCTCATTTTCTTCGAGGAGTTTTATAGTCCTGGCTCTTATGTTTAGGTCTTTGATCCATTTGAGTTAATTTTGCTTGTGGTGTGAGAATCGGAGTCCGCCTTTATTCTTTTGCATGTGGCTGTCCAGTTCTCCCAGCACCATTTGTTGAAGAGACCATGTCTCAATTGAATGGACTTCTCAGCGTTTTCAAAAATCATTTGGCCATAGATTTGAGGTTCTGTTCTGAACTTTCTGATTCTTTTGGGCTGTATACCTATCCTTGTGCCAGTCCCATACTTTTTGACCACTATAGCTTTGTAATGAGTTTTAAAGTCAGAGATTGTGAATCTTCAAACTTCATTCATTGTTCTGACTCTTTGGGCCCCTTACCCTTCCAAATAAATTTGGTGATTGGTGTTTCCATTTCTTTCTTTTTTTTTTTTTTTTTTTTTTAAAGAGAGAGGGAGGAAGGGAAGGAAAGACAGAGAGAAGGAAGGAAGGAAAGGAAACATCCTCAAACATTTTCTTGTTTTATTGTATTTTGTTTGTTTGTTTGTTCTTTACATGGGCTGGGGCCGGGAATCGAACCGAGGTCCTCCGGCATGGCAGGCAAGCACTTTGCCCGCTGAGCCACCGCGGCCCGCCCCTCCATTTCTTTCTTTTAACAGTAAAGAGAGCTGTTGGGATTGTGTTGAGTCTGTAAATTGTTTTGGGAAGAATCGATATCTCAGTGATATTTAGTCTTCCTATCTGTGAACATGGAACGTCGTTGTGAAGCTGAGTAATTTTGTTGGGTAGGATTGACAGGCATACTATAATTATGCCAACAATGACTTTGGCACTTCTAAAATTGTTAGGTTTAAAAGTGGCATTATCATGGAAACAGCAGAGCAGTCTGTTTTTTTTTTAGATTCTTTTAGCCAGAAACATAAACTGACACTGTAATTATTTCTGAAATACCATACCAAATAGACTTGTGAAACTAGTAATTTACTAAAGTTTTAATGATACCTGGACCAAGGCCTTGAGGGACTGGACATTTGCTTTGTGTTGTTCTTTGGAAGATTTTTCACTCCTTTGCTGTTTTAATTCTTACGTAATGCTTTTATTGGAACTTTGTAAATCACATTAGTGAAATAACTTTAAGTTCATTATCTTAAAGTTGTTTCTTGATAATTTATTCAAAGTAAGATTGAAGTAGTATTCATTTGAATATCCAATTATTTGATAAATGTGGGAGCTTAGAAATAATAGGAAAAGGATGATGGCTATTTCTGAATTTTCTGATAATTGTTAGAAAATGAATTTGATATACTGTGTCTGAAATCCAGTTTGGAGAGAATTTGTCCACAGAATATGGGGAATTAGCTCAAGGTAAAAATTTGTTCTGGATAAAGCTTTTGAATAATTTGAATGTGTCTTGAATGTCTATAAAAACCAGTTAGGATAAACTAGAGGTATCACCTGTTTTTTGTGGGCTTTGTAGAAATAAGACAAAAGGAAAAATTGCATATCTTTAGTATAAAATTTTTTTGTTTTCTTACTCTATTTATTAAAAATACATCTCTCTACCTTGTCGGTTTTTTAGAAACCACCATTAGTTTTCCCTCATTTGTAAAGTTTTCTTAGTTATTTGGCCTTCCCTTGTAAAATGTGAAGAGCAGATGGGAAGTTTTATTGTTGCTGAGAACAAGATTTAGAATTTGTTGTGGAGAAGTTGAGAATTTGTAAAATTCTGCAATTGTGCTCTTCAGTTATGTTTTTTTTTGTCTTTATATTAACCCATAATATACTTAAGAACTATTTTTTTTAACCTGTTACTAATTTAGAAAGTGCTACATGGTGGTAATTCAGTGGTTAGAATGCCCACCTTCCATGCGGGGTTCGATTCCCAGACCATGCACCAGCCCCCACCCCCCAAAGAAAGTCCTGCATGGTAATTGTTAAAATATCAAATAAGAAAATAAATATCCACTTCTTAGTTCCACACCATCTCTAGTCCTGCTACATGGAGGTATTCATGTTAACAGTTTTGATGTGTGCTTTTCCCCTTCCCAGGCTCTTTTCCTAACTATGAATATATATACACTGTGCACAGATTTTAAAAGGTATATGCACTTAAACACAAAATGGGATCATATTATACATGGAACTCACATTTCCCCCTCAACAATATTCTTCCATTGTACTATATATCTATTCATTTAAAAAAATTTCATTTTTTTTAACATTTCTTTTGAATAGGTAAGGCATATGATACAGAATTCAGTAGTAAAACATAGCTTTACAGAGGTACAAAACTTACTGTTTCCTTTGTATAGAGAGAACCCTTTTACAGGTAGGGTGCACAGTCACCCTTTTCACAGAAGGGAGGTAAGGATAATACATGCTTGTGTGCTGTTAAACAGTGTTGATTACGTAATGATTTGTTTTCTGGGCAGTTTGAGAGGAAATGGTCATAAGATACTTGGAACAAAGAAGAAGCATAAGACGATTGTTGATCAGAAGTATCTTCCCTGTGGATTTTTACCATTTAGCTGAGAGTGTCCTAAAGATAAGGAAAAGGAGAAAAAGAGAAAAATGAGGGGGATGAGTGAACCAGAATCAGATTTCTATCATCTTTTCCTCACCAACTTAAACCTCTTTCCCTACTTTATTGTGAATACTCAAGTATTTCTCTTGATGTTAGTACTGAAACCTTTGTGAGCATAGGAATCACTTAAGAAACCCATTAAAATTTCAAAGCGGGGCCTCACCCCATTTGATTGATTAGGCTGTGGCTTTGGCTGCCATGTTGACATGGTTATTTTCTCGAGAGTTGTTAATATTATTTTTTGATGGCCAGGGCAATCAATTATTGCTACTTTTGTAGGCATTTAAGAGATTGAGTATTTCTGGGTGGTGGTTAATTGAGAGAAAGCTTCACTCTTTCTACACTGCTGGAAAAGCATGCAGTACTAGGAAGGCATAACTTTCTCCTTTTTTTTTAGGACAGTTCTGCTTATTGCATGAAATTCCCTGAGGGTAGGACTTTGGCTTTCCAGTAGTTTGACTACCACTTACTTTACTTTTCGTTGTTTTTTACTTAGCTACTTTTAGAAATAAAAATTTTTGACAAGCTAGAGCAGAAGTTTTCTTCTGTTTTACTTTTATACATTTACTAAGGTTAGGTTCATTAACAGGTAGAACACAGTTTGTATAGTTGCCTTGTTCTTTTTTTAAAGATCTTTTGTTGAAGATGAATTTCTGATTAGATAGAAAAGTAAATTCTCGTTTTGTATGTATTCATGATTTTATACATTTTAAAAAATAATATAAACAGGCTTATTAAGTTTGGTTGGCACTGACTATGACAGAATTTGCTTTCATAAACCTTTTACAACATTCTATAGTCATTCACTTAGCAAAGAGTACAAACAAAATTCACTTTCATATTAGGAATATGTTAGTTCACAAAATTAACTTATTGCAAGATTGTGCTCTGAGGCAGCTGGAGGTCAGTAAGGTCTGTGGTTGAGGCATTCTTAAAGATACGGGGATTATTTTGAAATCCTTGGGCAACACTGTCTAAGTGAGCTGGGTGGAAATTTTGTTAAGTGTCTGCCATTTAGAAGCAAATAGATATTGAAAGCCAGGGTGAAGAGGGAGGCAGAAATAAGTTTTTAAGATCTGGGATTGAGAACTTAAATGCAGGCAGGGGCTGTTCAGCAGGCTCATCCCATATAGACAGGATGATTTGCACAAGAATCTCCTTTGGGCTCCCAAGAGGTCTTGATCTAGTACGTGCCTCATGACAAACAAAGGAGTAAACGCTATCTGGGTCTATTAGTCTTAAAAGTGGCCACCAGAGAGTGAAAAAGTTCCCTCCCTGGAAGGGGGATAGGACATTCAGGGATAGTAAATTGATGGGCTACCACAATGTTTCCAGGCTTACAAAGAAGAGGATTTAGTGAAGGTTTTGGTTTTGGCTGTACTGTCAACTTCTGTAACTAGGCAAGTCGGAGTGGCCCATGATGACAGTTTAGGACAGAGTTGTTCTAGTGTTAATTAAGAAAGTGATCATTTTACCTGTCGCATTGCTGTCACCTGGGGTTCCTCTGAGTTGGTTAGATGTGAAGTCAGTAGGGTTCCGTGCGGCCTCAAGCACCCTCAGTCTTCGTTTGCTACGAGCAGGCCTCAGGGGGGCTGTCCTTCACCCCTTTTGGGTGACATTGAAGGTCCTGGGCCTGAAGCATATGTTGGAGGTTCCTAGGGCAGGGCCCTGGTGGGCCACTGAAACGTTATTTTGTCTCATTTCTTTCTTACCCTGTTTGGTCAAGAAGGCTTTCTCAGTCCCATGATGCCGGGTCCTGGCTCACCTCAGGAGTCCTGTCCCACATTTCCAGGGAGGTTTACACCCCTGGGAGTCATGTTCCACGTAGGTGGGGGGTGGGCAGTTTATTCACCTGCAGAGTTGGCTCAGAGGGAGAGAGTAACAAAAGAACTTCTCTGGGGATAACTTTTAGGCTCAATTATAAGTAGACTTTGTTTCTCCTTTACAAGAATAAGTTTCATAGGGATGAACCATGAGATCGAGGGCTCTCAGGTCTTTGTCATGATAGAAAGATATATACATCTGGGCATAGGGAATTTCTGACTACTTTCCCTGTCTTTTACAGCATGGAGACTGGTATTGTAATTGAGAGTCCCATTGGAGGGCTATGCTTTCCTATTTTCTAGCTTATATTGACTCTTGACATTTTCCATTTTCTCTGGAAAAAGAAAAAGAGGAGACTCACTAGCACCAGTGTGACTGTGTGATATCCCTGTGTGTGCCAGAGCTGTACCTTTCCCTCTCTGCCATCCCAGTCACTTGGGAACAAGGGGAGTACAGTTGCTGAGCATCCCTAGAATGAATCACCAGGTGTCCCCAAGATGTTTCCAAAGGATCTCAGTAGAAACTCAATAATTAATCCTGGAGGGGAGACACTCCCATTGAAAAATAGCTAATTCCCATGGGCATAAACCAGAGGTGACTCCCTGGGAATGTTAAAGAGAATACCTTGCTTAGTATAAGAATCTTTAGTTGTACAGAATCCTGTGGTACAAAAGATAAAATGTCTTAAAAAGTATTGCAAGCCAGGCAGAGGAGAAAGGGAGAGTCTCATGGAGGCAGGGTAGAGGATCTCTGTTGAAAAAGGTGAAGAGAGGAACAGATTCAGTGGAAGGATGGGACTGCGTACTCAGGGGAGGAAAAGAGAGAGGGTGGCAAAGTCTTGGAGAGCCGAGTCGGGGAGGAAATAGAGGGAGATGGGAACTTGGTTTGGCTCCCATTGGACTCTTGCTCAATATGGGGAGAAGCCTCCAGTCAGGTCTCACCAGGCAGTATCACTTGTTGCCCTGAGCTTCCTTGGTTTTACACAGCATACAGCTGGGCTCCTGCTACCTTTAAAGAGGGAGCTGGAGGCTCTGAGTAAACCGAGTTTATGTCCTTGGGGAAATGGATTAAAGCCCTTAGATTATTAGAGACACAGTTGTATGAAGACATAGGAGAGGATGGCAGTGAACCAAGTGAGAGAAGGCAAAAGCACACAGCCAAGTCTCCTGGTTTCTAGCAATGACTTAACAGTCTCTGCAATTGACTATGCAAGTGATTCTTTCAGAGTTTATCTATACAAAGAGTTTAGAGAGTAGCTCCAGGCCAAAGCGGAGAAGCCTCCTTGATTGTTTTGTGTACACCTCTTGTCTTTGGGGAGTCATGCTCATGTGGCCTGTCCACAAGGATACAAATGTTCACTCTTCCCTAAGAAATAATTTTGGCAGGTTCCCCAGCACTGTACTGTATATCTTATAGGTAGCAATCCCTTGCCCCAGGCAGCATGACTTGATTGCTCTTTCGTAGCATCATGTAGGAGAATTCCATGAGATCACTAATACAAGCAGGACAAATTCTGGGATGGCGAGTTCTTCAGACCACCATGAGATAGATTGGGCCTGACATACATGTTCCCAGTATGTAGAACTGGAACTAGGGATTTGTGGGCTGGGGACACATGCTGAGCCAGTGAGGAGGGAGGAAGTACCAGCTAGGGTGCTAGGAGATACTACTGCTTTTTTTTTTTTTTTTTTTAGTAAGACAGGTGATTTATTATGTACACATGTGAGAGAACATGTGGGGCATGGAGGTGGGAGTGGGGTGGGGGTGGGGTGGGGGGGTATTCCTGCAAAGACAGGTGCAAAAGACAAGAGGTAATATGAGGCCATTAGCTTTTATAGATTAGCCTTACTTACTCCCGCTCTCCATTGTTCAGGGCTCTTCTCCCTACCCTCCTTTCTTTCCAGGGCCTGTGCATTGTGGTAGGTGGTGCATTTGGGTGGGTCATTTGGCTCCACCTTTTTCTGTAGACGAGTCACCCAGGTGGGGGCATTATGGCCCCTAGGTACTGTTTATTGTTCTTCTCAGAGATAGTTTTCTCCCTTTTTGGAGTTTGCCCATTGCTTAGCTAGCCACTGCATTAATTCTAAGCCTACATTCTTTCCCCCTCAGAGACTTCAATCTACCCTTAATGTTCAGGGAATTTGGGCCAATGGTCTGTCTTCTGTAGTTGCTTCAAGCTGGGTCGTTGGCATGGAAATGGGGACTTAGAATTCTCTGGCTGTGCTAATGGTGGTGGCTAGTTGAGCAATGGGAACGGCAGAGTAGCCTCTGGTGAGGAGGAGTTTGTTGTGAAACTTTCACCAACTTGGTGAGAAGTTTAAAAATGCAAGGGCCAATCAGTAACAGGAAGATAGACCTGGGGGGCTTAGGAGAGGTATTAGCCAAGGGGTATTGGAGAAGAGGGAAGGAAATGACTATCGTTCAGGTTCAAAAGTGAATTCTAGCTGGGTGGCTCATTCTTGCTTAACTGGGGAATAAGAGGGTGCGTGTGAAAAGTTAAGGGACATAAGAATGAGGTTTAGAAGGGGGTTGATTGATCAGGCTGCAGCTTTGGCAGCTGTTTCAGCCTGGTTATTTTCTTAAGAGGAATTAGTATTAATTTCTGATGGCCAGGGTAATGAATTACAGCTATTACTGTTGGTAAGAGCACAGCAGTTAAGAGATTGAATATTTCTTGGTGGTATTTAATGGGAAGTAAGCCTCCCTCTTTCTACACTGCTGCATGAGTATGTGGGACTAGGAAGGCATAGCCTTCTCCCTCTTCCTTCTTCTAGAGCTCAGTTGAGGGCAATTAGTTTTGTTTTCTGAGCTAAAGTCCCTGGGGGTAGGGTTTTGGCTTCGCTCTAGTTTGGTTTTCACATACTTTGCTTTTTTTTTTGTTTGTTTGTTTTTTTTGGTTAGTGAAGGTACTTTCAGGAATAAAAATATGTGACAAATTACAGAAGTTTTGTCTTTTTTACCTTTACACATTTACTAGGGTTATATTAATTAGCAGAACATAATTTATCCAATTGCTTTTAAATAGCCTTTTTCTTAATTTGCTGCTAGCCCTGTTAATCCAGTCCTTTAACTGTTTTCTGGAGCTTTGAGAAAGGTATTTTCTTTCAGTTCTTACTTATTGTTCAAAGCTTACGTGGGGTGACAGGCTAGAAACCTCTCACTCTGCCATGTTCTCAGTGGTGACTCTTATTGTTTTTCCCTGGTGGTTAATGATATTAAGCATTTTTTATGTACTTCTTGGTCATTTGTATATCTTCTTTGGAGAAATATGTATTCAGGTCTTTTTTTCATGTTTAAATTGAGTTGTCTTTTTGTTGTTGAATAGTAGGAGTTCTTTATATACTCTGCATATTAAACCGCTGTTAGATGTATGGTTTCCTAATATTTTCTCTCACTGTGTAATTTATTGGTAAAGTCCTTTTGAGGCCACCTAGAACAGGGAAGCTGAGAGAGAGAAAGCCGTGAAGGAGCCCTTGAGCAAGGACAGTTAATCAAGGTCAGCCGGCCCTATGTCAAACACAGACACCCTGCCCAGTGGTTACCCCTTAAGGGATACACTGGGCAGCCCACCCATCTGAAACAAAACAGTCCCCACCTGCGTGAGTCCTCTACAGAGAAGGGTAAAACCAACAGACCCACTAAAATGCACTATCTACCACCAGGCACTGCCCTGAGGAGAGGGGAGGGTTAGAAGAAAGAGGCCTGAACAAGGAAGGGGAGAGGGACTAAAATAAATAAGTAAAAGTAATCTAGAAAAGCAAATGGCCACATTGCCTATTACCTCTCACCCTCCGTCTTTACTTGCAAGGATGCCCACATGCTCCATTTCTCTGCATGTGTACTTATTAAATGTCTTACCTACTTTGCTCTCTCTGTGCTGTGCCTCTGTATTGTTTCTTATGGCACAAGAACCAGAATTGAAATCTGGTGACATTCTGATGTACGAAAAAATTTTTTATTTTAAGTCCCATAGATCTATTATTTTTTCTTTTGTTGCTCATGCTTCTGGTGTAAAGTCTTAAGAAACCACTGCCTTAAATGAGGTCCTGACAATGTTTCCCTATAGCTTTCTTCTATTTGATTTATAGTTTCGATCCTTATATATGGTTCTTTAATCTGTTTTGAGTTAATTTTTATATATGGTGTGATGTAAGGGTCTGCCTTCAATTTTTTGCATATGATTGCCCAAAATCTTCAACACAATTTGTTGAAGAGACTGTTCTTTCCTGGGTGGACTTGTATGTTTGTTGAAGTTCATTTGCCTCTAGGTTATTTTGGTACTGGTGATCCTTGGACCAAATGTATAGAGAAGCTCAATTAACAGCCAGAAGTTTAGCTAGGAAGGCCCAGTTTGTGTTATTTGATTGTGTCACTTGTCTGCATTCATTGCATACTTTTTTTTTTAATCTGAATAATACAAGCTATAGAAGTCTTTTCTGGAATAATAAGTGCTGAAATTATTTCTTAATATTTGTTAATTACCCCACTGTGGTTCAGAGTACGAGCTTGGTAGCAGATTATTTTTCCACTAATTAGACTTTTTTTGTTTTCTTAAATATTTTTATTGACAAATCTTCATACACATACAATGGCTTCACAATATTATCAGATAGCATTTGCCAGCGTAAGGTGTCTATGCCAGTTGCTTGGATAGTATTGACATTCTTTAGAGTTGTAGTTACACTTTTCTCTTTATTATCGTCTTTTAAAAGGTGACTTTTTATTCACATTCCTTTAAATCAGTGGTTTTGGCAGTGTCTGGAGACTTTTTGGCTGTCTGGGGATACTGTTAAGCATGCACAGAGCAGCCCCTTACAACAAAGAATTACCCACTCTAAATACTATTAGTGCTGAGGTTGAGAAGTCTTGCTTTAAGCATATGTGGTCAGTATGTGATTACCCTTTTGGTAATACATTTTTCTCAAATTATGCTGGATGAATATTTTAATGATGACTGAACTGTAAATGTTGATTCAGAGACAGATTGTTGGAAGATTTTAAAAGCTGATTTATTTCCTTTTCCCCTGTGTATTTTAGGATAATTCAAATACTGCTTTTGTAGTTTACAAATACCAGGAAAATTGTTGCTCATCTCATAGAATTCTAAACTTGGGTCATCTGTGTCCACGACCTTCAGAAAACCTTCTTTAATGCCATAGTTAGAGTTAAAGTGTAATATGAGTAGGAACATTTTTTCCCTCCCTTCAATTGTTATAATTTACCTTTCAGTGATTTTTGTACTGCAAATTGTGATCCCAGTAGTAGATTGTAAATTCAGTGTAGTGGGTTGCAACCATCATTTTTCATAAGTTAATTGTAATAGAAAATAACATATTGTATCACACATAATAAGAGTATTGTTTTGTGAAATCTATTTTATATATCTACGTATGCATGTACTAGTTTGTGATTTAAAAAATTTTGTGCTATGAGTTATAGTGAAGAAAAATGGAAAGTCACTGATTTGTAATAGGTTACAAGATCAATATACATTGTATGCTGTATAGTTTTTGAAATAAGCTGAAATTTTATTTGGGAAACAATATAAGAATTTCAATTTTTACTTGAAATTTTTTGGCTTTGCACTGTCACAAGATAATTTTAGAAAACATTACAGTAAGTATTGGATTTGGCAATATTCTTCAACTGTTAAGCATCATTGTTTATATGTACAGTAATGTGCCAATAAAACAATATTGTCCCAATAATTGAGTAACATTAGTTTGATGCAAATCAAACAAAATTGGGCCTATTTCAATATCTTATGATAGTACTAAAGAAAACAATTTGGTTGATAGCTAATCAGGAAATGTTTGTACCCACAGTCTGGACTTTTCCATCTTAAAAAAAAAATTAAACTAACATTTTGGAATAGATTCAAGTTGGTACTAAATTATTTAGGTTTAATTCTAGTGCAATTTATTTCAGATTAAATTTAGTGGAAGCTTTTGTAGAAGATGCAGAATTGAGGCAAAGTTTACAAGAAGATTTACTTCGTCGATTCCCAGATCTTAACCGACTGGCCAAGAAATTTCAAAGACAAGCGGCAAATTTACAGGACTGTTACCGAATCTATCAGGGCATAAATCAACTCCCAAATGTTATACAGGCTTTGGAAAAATATGAAGGTAACAAGATGATTTTAGTTTTTGCTTTCCTTCACTTATATATCTTGTGCTGTTCTTAAAAAGTTGGTGTTTGTGGCTCACTCTTCTGATAGATACTTAAAAGTTTTTCTCATAATGGGTCCAGGTGTCATAAGTCTTAGATGCTTATCTCTGCTCTGCTGGTAATATTGATGGAGGAAAAGTTCGAGTTTTTGCTGTTTAGAAATGAATGTTTAGTTACTTGGTTTATTGTGAATAGGCCTATTGCACTAATCATGGTGGTTAAAGAGGGCTCAAATGCTAAAGAAAACTCACAGGACCCAAAATGACAATCTTACAAATCTGTAGTTATTACAGGAAACAAGTACATTTCAGCAACCTTAAAGTAAGGATAGGCATCACTGCCAAAGGCACACATCAAGGGTCCTAGAGAGATGAAAGTTCAGGCTTCTTTTGTCCTCTATATTGTGAAGCCTATGATGAGATGCACTTTCTCTCAGACCAGGAGCTAGCTGATGTGTACATGGAATGCCTCCTAACCAAGGTGCCTAAAATGTCGTTTTATTCGGATTTTTTTTCTATTTAATGGCCAACTGGGCATATTCTTACTATAATACCAGCTTCTACAGCAGAGCCCTGGGGTTTTCTGAGACCAAGTGTGATTCATCTGTAACAGTGAACAGTGCTAACAAGCTGGTACAAACCACCTGAATATCCTCAACTCCAGCTTACAAAAAACATTATTAGTATGTTTCATGCCCTGACTGGGGTCAGTCCCGTGCAGGAACTTGAATAAAATAGTGCTGGCTAATTCTAGGCCTGCTGTAATTACCCTCACAGCACACCTATGAGAGGAAGTTAAGACAGAGGATGCTCTCCAACAGTTCTAGTCAAAGTAGAGTTAGAGACTAAAGTGAGCAGTGTCACAAAGTCACATAGAGTTGATTAATGCAATATTGGTGAATAAAATTAATTTGCTATTACAAGCATAGGTTTTATTCCTTTTTTTTGAGAAATCTTCAAACACATACGTTCTATACATAGTGTACAATCAGTGGCTCACAATGTCATCACATAGTTGTGTATTCATCACCATGATCATTTTTAAAGAAATTTTTTTATTAAAATTTTTTTTAATATGACAAGAAACACAAATGATCATTTTTAACATGATCATTCTGTTCTACATATATAATCAATAATTCACAATACCATTACATAGTTGCATATTCATCATCATGGTCGTTTCTTAGAACATTTGCATCAATTCAGAAAAGGAAATAAGAAGACAACAGAAAAAGATTCTAACATACAACACCCCTTACCCCTCCCCCACATCGGTCACCAGAACCTCAATCCAAGTTTATTTTAACATTCGTTCCCCCTTTATTCACCTTTATTTCATATTTTCACTCGTCTGTTGATAAGGCAGACAAAAGGAGCATCAGACACAAGGTTTTCACAATCACACAGTCACATTGTGAAAGCTATATCATTATCCAAACATCTTCAATAGACATGGGTACTGGAACACAGCTGTACATCTTCAGGCACTTCCCTCTAGCCTCTCCATTATATCTTGACTAACAAGGTGATACTCTGTAATGCATAAGAATAACCTCCAGGATAATCTGTTGACTCTGGAATCTCTCAGCCATTGACACTGTCTCATTTCACTCTTCCCCCTTTTGGTCAAGAAGGTTTTTTCAATCCCTTGATGCTGAGTCTCAGTTATTCTAGGGGTTTTCTCAATCCCTTGATACTCAGTCTCAGTTCATTCTAGGGGTTTTCTCAATCCCTTGATGCTGAGTCCCAGCTCATTCTAGGATTTCTGTCCCACGTTGCCAGGAAGGTCCATACCCCTGGGAGTCATGTCCCGCGTAGACTAGGGGAGGGTGGTGAAATTGCTTGTTGTGTTGGCTGGAGAGAGAGGCCACCTCTGAACAACAGAAGAGGTTCTCTTGGGGGTGACTCTTAGGCCTAATTTTAAATAGGCCTGACCTATCCTTTGTGGGGTTAAGTTTCATATGAACAAACCCCAAGATTAGGGGCTCAGCCTATAGCTTTGGTTGTCCACACTGCTTGTGAGAATATCAAGAATTCAACTTGGGGAAGTTGAATTTTCCCCCTTTCTCACCATTCCTTGAAGGGGGCTTTGCAGATACTTTTTTATTAACTGTTCAAATCACTCTGGGATTTATTGGGGCATCACTCTGGACAAACCAACAAAATCTCATGTCCTACTCGAGGTTCCATGTACTTATGGTGTTCAATTAAGCTGTCTACATAAGTTATATTAAGAAATGCACTAGACAAAATATAAATTTTGAACCAAATGAACATTTTTTGCTTTAGTTTCACACATAAGTTGAAGTTTTAAAATATTAATTACCATCTATTTTCAGCACCCTGCAGTAATGACATTCCTTTGTTCTTCCTCATGCAAAAACATTTTTAAAATTTGTACATTTTGTCACTATCATTATACACTCCAGGCCTTCCTCATTGTTTATCATCTATCTTTCTTTTTGATTTCATTTATGCCCCCACCCCTCCTCCCTCTTTCATTGTCACATTCAGCTTCATTCAGTGTTTTAACATAATTGTATTACAATTAGGTAGTATTGTGGTATCAATTTCTGACTTTTTACATTTAGTCCTGTTGCACAATCTGTATCCCTTCAACTCCAATTACCCAATATCTTACCCTATTTCTATCTCCTGATGGTCTCTGTTACCAATGAAATTCTGCAGGTTTATGCAGTAATGTCAGTTCATATCAGTGAGACCATGCAATATTTGTCCTTTTGTTTCTGGCTAACCTCACTCAGCATAATGTCCTTAAGGTCCATCCATGTTGTTACATACTTCATAACTTTATTCTGTCTTACACCTGCATAATATTCCATCATATGTATATACCAGTTTATTTAGCCACTCTTCTGTTGGTGGACATTTTGGCTGTTTCCATCTATTCGCAATTGTAAATAATACTGCTATAAACATTGGTGTACAGATGTCCGTTTGTGTCCTTGCCCTCATGTCCTCTGAGTAGATACCTAGCAATGGTATTGCCAGGTCATATGGCAATTCTATATTTAGCTCTTTGAGGAACCGCCAAACTGCCTTCCACAGTGGTTGTACCATTTGAAATTCCCACCAACAGTGGATAAGTGTGCCTTTTTCTCCACATCCTCTCCAGCACTTATCATTTTCTGTTTTATTGATAATGGCCATTCTGGTGGGTGTGAGATGATATCTCATTCTGGTTTTGATTTGCATTTCTCTAATGGCCAGGGAAGTTGAGCATCTCTTCATGTGCCTTTTGGCCACTTGTATTTCCTCTTCTGAGAAGTATCTGTTCAAGTTTTTTGTCCATTTTGTAACTGAGTTGTCTGTCTTCTTGTGGTTGAGTTGAACAATCTCTTTAAAAATTCTGGATACTAGACCTTTATCTGATATGTCATTTCCAAATATTGTCTCCGATTGTGTAGACTGTCTTTTTACTTTCTTGACGAAGTTCTTTGATGCGCAAAAGTATCTAATTTTGAGGAGTTCCCATTTATTTATTTATTTCTTCAATGCTCTTGCTTTGGCTGTAAGGTCTAGGAAACTGCCTCCTCGCATAAGATTTATAAGATATTTCCCTACATTTTCTTCTAACAGTTTTATGGTCTTAGATCTAATGTTTAGGTCTTTGATCCATTTTGAGTTAATTTTTGTATAGGGTGTGAGATATGGGTCCTCTTTCATTCTTTTGCATATGGATAACCTGTTCTCTAGGCAGCATTTATTGAAGAGACTGTTCTGTCCCAGGTGACTTGGCTTCACTGCCTTATTGAAGATCAACTGTCCATAGATGAGAGGGTCTATATTTGAACACTCTATTTGATTCCATTGGTCAGTATATCTCTCTTTATGCTAGTACCATGCTGTTTTGATGATTGTAGCTTCATAATATGCCTTAAAGTCAGGTAGCGTGAGGCCTCCAACTTCATTTTTCTTTCTCAGTATACTTTTAGCTATTTGGGGCACACTGCCCTTCCAGATAAATTTGGTTATTGGTTTTTCTATTTCAGAAAAGAAAGTTTTTGGGATTTTAATTGGTATTGCATTGAATCTGTAAATCAATTTAGGTAGAACTGACATCTTAATTATATTTAGTCTTCTAATCCATGAACATGGTATGCCCTTCCATTTATTTAGGTCTTCTGTGATTTCTTTTAACAATTTCTTGTAGTTTTCTTTGTATAAGTTTTTTTGTATCTTTAGTTAAGTTTATTCCTAAATATTTTATTCTTTTGGTTGCAATTACAAATGGAATTTTTTTCTTGATTTCCCCCTCAGATTGTTTATTACTAGTGTATAGAAACACTGCAGATTTTTGAGTGTTGATCTTGTAACCTTCCACTTTGCTGTACTGATTTATTAGCTGTAGTAGTTTTGCTGTGGATTTTTCAGGGTTTTCGATATATGGTATATCATCTGCAAACAGTGAGTTTTACTTCTTCCTTTCCAATTTTGATGCCTTGTATTTCTTTGTCTTGTTTAATTGCTCTGGCTAGAACTTCCAACACAGTGTTGCATAACAGTGGTGATAGTGGACATCCTTGTCTTGTTTCTGGTCTTAGGGGGAAAGTTTTCCATTTTTCCCCAGTGAGGATGATGTTAGCTGTGGGTTTTTCATATATTCCCTTTATCATTTTGAGGAAGTTCCCTTCTTTTCCTATCCTTTGAAGTGTTTTCAACAAGAAAGGATGTTAAATTTTGTCAGATGCCTTTTTTTGCATCAATTGAGATGATCATGTGGTTTTTCTGCTTTGATTTGTTGATATGGTGTATTACATTAACTGATTTTCTTATGTTGAACATCCTTGCATACATGGGATGAATCCTACTTGGTCATGGTGTATAATTCTTTTAATATGCTGCTGGTTTCGATTTGCAAGAATTTTATTGAGGATTTTTGCATCTATATTCATTAGAGAGATTGGCCTGTAGTTTTCTTTTTTTGTAATATCTTTGTCTGGCTTTGGTATGAGGGTGATGTTGGCTTCGTAGAATGAGTTAGGTAGCATTCCCTCCTCTTCGATTTTTTGAAAAGTTTCTGCAGGATTGGTACTGATTCTTTCTTTTAGATTTTTTTTAACTTTTTAATTGTATAGTGTAACATATACACAAAGCAAAGATACAAAAAAGCAGTTTTCAAAGCACTCTTCAACAAGTAGCTACAGGACAGATCCCAGAGTTTGTCATGGGCTACCATACTATCCTCACAGATTTTTCCTTCTAGCTGCTCCAGAATATACGAGGCTAGAAAGCTTAATAATTTTTTATCATCACAGTCGACTATTTTTCCTTCTTTTTTTGTGAAACATAACATATATACAAAAAAGCAATAAATTTCAAAGCACAGCACCACAATTAGTTGTAGAACATATTACAGAGTTTGACATGGGTTACAATTTCACATTTTAGGTTTTTACTTCTAGCTGCTCCAAGATACTGGAGACTAAAAGAGATATCAATTTAAAGATTCAGCAATCATATTCATTTGTTAAATCCTATCTTCACTGTATAACTCAACTATTACCTTTAATCCTTCCATACCTTTCTTTAGTGGTGTTTGGGCTATGGCCATTCTAACGTTTTCATACTGGAAGGGTCTGTCACTAACACAGGGTAGGGAGATGGAACTATCTGATATTCTGGATAGGCTGGGCTAGGTTTCAAGACTTACCTGGACTAGAGATCCATCTGGAGGTTGTAGGTTTCTGGAAAGTTATTCTAGTGCATGAAACCCTTGTGAAATCTTATATATTGCCCTAGGTGTTCTTTACAATTGGCTGGAATGGTCCTGGTTGGGGTTTGGCATGTTATGATAGGTAGCAAGATCTAACTGAAGCTTGCGTAAAAGTAATCTCCAGAGTGGCCTCTCAACTCTATTTGAACTCTCTCAGCCACTGATACTTTAATAGTTACACTTCTTTCTCCCCTTTTAGTCTGGATGGAATTGTTGATCACACGATACCAGGGCTGGATTCACCCGTGGGAGTCATCTCCCACGTCGCCAGGAAGACTTTCACCCCTGGATTTCATGTTGCACGCAGGAGGGAGGGCAATGGTTTCACTTGCAGAGTTGGACTTAGAGAGGGTGAGGCCACATTTGAGCAACAAAAGAGGTCCTCCAGAAGTAACTCTTAGGCATACTTAAAGATAATCTAAGCTTCTCCACTACCTACATAAGCTTCACAAGAGTAAGCTTCAGGATCGAGGCATGGCATGGCCTATTGATTTTTTTTTTTTTAACTTTTTATTAATTAAAAAAAATTACAAGAAACAAACATTCCCAACACATACACTCAGCAATTCACAATATCATCACATAGTTGCACATTCATCATCATGATCATTTCCCAGAACATTAGCATCAATTCAGAAAAATAAATAAAAAGACAACAGAAAAATATAACAAACAGAAAAGAAAAAATTTTACCTGCCATACCCCTTACTGATCCCTTTCATTGATCACTAGCATTTCAAACTAAATCTCTTTTAACATTTGTTCCTCCTATTATTTATTTTTATTCCATATGTTCTTCTCATCTGTTGACAAGGTAGATAAAAGGAGCATCAGACACAAGGTTTTCACAACCACACAGTCACATTGTGAAAGCTATATCATTATACAGTCATCATCAAGAAACATGGCTACTGGAACACAGCTCTACATTTTCAGGCAGTTCCCTCCAGCCTCTCCATTACATCTTGGATAACAAGGTGATATCTACTTAATGCATAAGAATAACCGCCAGGATAACCTCTCGACTCTGTTTGGAATCTCAGCCATTGACACTTTGTCTCATTTCACTGTTCCCCCTTTTGGTCGAGAAGGTTTTCTCAATCCCTTGACGCTGGGTCTCAGCTCATTCTAGAGTTTTTCTCAATCCCTTGATGCTGAGTCCCAGCTCATTCTGGGATTTCTACCCACGCTGCCAGGAAGATCCACACCCCTGGGAGTTGTGTCCCACGTAGACAGGGGGAGGGTGGTGTGTCTGCTTGCTGTGTTGGCTGGAGAGAGAGGCCACATTTGAGCAACAAAAGAGGTTCTCTTGGGGGTGACTCTTAGGCTTAATTTTAAGTAGGCTTGACCTATCCCCTGTGGGGTTAAGTTTCATGTGAACAAACCCCAAGACTGGGGGCTCAGCGTATACCTTTGGTTGTCCACACTGCTTGTGAGAATATCAAGAATTCAACTTGGGGAAGTTGAATTTTCCCCCGTTCTCACCATTCCCCGAAGGGGACTTTGCAAATACTTTTCCACTCACTGATCAAATCACTCTGGGATTCATCAGGGCATCACCTGGACAAACCAACAGAATCTCATGTCCTATAAAAAGATCCATGTACTTAAGGTGTTCAGTCAACTATTTACATAAGTTATATTAGGAGATGCACTAGTCAAAGTATAGATTTGTACCAAATAAACATTTTTTGCTTCAGTCTCACACATTAGTTGAAATTTTAAAATATTAAGTACCATCTGTTTTCAGCACACTGCAGTAATGACATTCTTTTGTTCTTCCTCATGCAAAAACATTTTTTAAATTTGTACATTTAGTCGCTATCATTATACACTCTAGGCATTCCTAGATTACACCATCTCAATCTTTATCATCTATCTTTCTTTGTGATTTCATTTATGCTCCAGCCCTCCTCCCTCTATCATTCTCATATGCAGCTTCATTCAGTGTTTTAACATAATTGTATTACAGTTAGGTAATATTGTGCTGTCCATTTCTGAGTTTTTATATTCAGTCCTGTTACACAATCTGTATCCCTTCAGCTCTAATTACTCAATATCTTACCCTATTTCTATCTCCTGATGGTCTCTGTTACCAAGGAAATTTTCCAAGTTTATTCACTAATGTCAGTTCATATCAGTGAGACCATACAGTTTTTGTCCTTTTATTTCTGGCTAATCACACTCAGCATAATGTCCTTAAGGTCCATCCATGTTGTTACATACTTCATAACTTTATTCTGTCTTACAGCTGCATACTATTCCATCTTATGTAAATGTCACAGTTTATTTAGCCAACTGTCTGTTGATGGACATTTTGGCTGTTTCCATCTCTTGGTAATTGTTAATAATGCTGCTATAAACATTGGTGTGTAAATGTCCATTTGTGTCCTTGACCTCGTGTCCTTTGAGTAGAGACAGCATATAGATGGGTCCTGTTTTTTAATCCACTCTGCCAGATTATGTCTTTTGATTGGAGAGTTTAACTCATTAATATTCAGTGTTATTACTTCATGGGTAGTACTTTCTTCTACTATTTTGCCTCCTGGATTTTATATGTCATATCGAAGTTTCCTTCCTTTTACCTTTACTCATGGTCTTCCTTTCTACACTCTTCTCCACACCTCTCTCTTCTGTCTTTTCGTATCTATCTCTAGTGTTCCCTTTAGTATTTCTTGCAGAGCTGGTCTCTTGGTCACAAATTCTCTCACTGATTTTTTGTCTGAAAACGTTTTAATTTCTCCCTCATTTTTGAAGGACAATTTTGCTGGATATAGAATTGGTTGGCAGTTTTTTTCTTTTAATAATTTGAATATATTATCCCACTGTCTTCTCGCCTCCATGGTTTCTGCTGAGAGATCTGCACATAGTCTTATTGGGTTTCCCTTGTATGTGATGGATTGCTTTTCTCTCGCTGCTTTCAGGATCTTCTCTTTCTCTTTGACCTCTGACATTCTGATTATTAAATGTCTTGGAGTATGTCTGTTTGGATCTATTCTCTTTGGGGTACGCTGCACTTCTTGGACCTGTAATTTTAAGTCTTTCATAAGAGTTGGGAAATTTTCAGTGATAATTTCCTCCATTAGTTTTTCTCCTCCTTTTCCCTTATCTTCTCCTTCTGGGACACCCACAACACGTATATTTGCGTGCTTCATATTGTGTTTCAATTCCCTGAGTCCCTGCTCATGTTTTTCCATTTTTTCCCTATATTTTCTTTTTCTTTTTGTATGTCAGATGTTCCGTCCCCGAGTTTAGAAATCCTATGCTCTGTCTCTAGAAATCTACCATTGTAGGTTTCCATTGTTTTTTTCATCTCTTCTACTGTGTCTTTCATTCCCATAAGTTCTGTGATTTGTTTTTTCAGACTTTCAGTTTCTTCTTTTTGTTCTTTCCTTGCCTTCTTTATATCCTTCCTCAGTTCATTGATTTGGTTTTTGGTGAAGTTTTCCATGTCTGTTCATACATTCTGAATTAATTGTTTCAGCTCCTGTATGTCATTTGAATTGTTGGTTTGTTCCTTTGGGCCATATCTTCAATTTTCCTAGTGTGATTTGTTATTTTTTTGCTGACGTCTAGGCATTTAATTACCTTATTTATTCTGAAGATTGCTTTCACTTCTTTTATCTAGGGTTTTCTTGCTGGATGAATTTGTTGTCTATCTGTTCTTTGACATTCCGTTCAGCTTTATCTGGACCTTTAGCTTAAGTTTTGTTTAACAGAGGAAAATTTTTCAGTTCTTGTTTTTTTGTTTCTTGCCCTGCTTGTGTGGTGCCTTTCCCCCACACACACTTAGGAGGGTCTACTTAGATATTATAGATCCCAACCAGATTTTCCCAGACCAAACTGGCCTCCTATCAGGAGGAAAGAGTCTCCTGTGTTCGTTTTCCCTGAGGGTGATACCCAGCAGGTTGAAAGACTTTCCTGTGAAGTCTCTGGACTCTGTTTTTCTTTATCCTGCGCTTGTCTGACTGCAGGTCCCACCAGCATAAGATGATGTGGTACCTTTAACTTTGGCAGACTCTCCCTGCTGGGGCTGTGGTGGAGACAGAGGAGAGGTTGTAGGCTGGCTTTAATGGGTTCAAATTACCATGCCCTGGTGTCTGAATTCCTTGATGGAGGGATTCCACCTGGGTGCGGCTTCACTCCTCCCTTGGGGAAGGCACAAGCTCTAGATAAGCCCTCAAAAGAGCTTATTTCTGCCTATGCCTGGGGCACTTGCAGCCTGAAAAGTCCTGTTGCTCTATCCAGAGGCAGTGAAGCCTTTGTAGATACACAGCCACAAAACCTCTGTTTCCTTCTTTTTTTTTTTTCCCCTTTTTCTGTCAGTCCTGCCCCCTTGGCACCAGGCAAAAATGAGCAACCTCTGCTTTAATCAGGTTCACCTAAGCTGAGACCTATTTTTAGTAGTCAGAATTTGTTACTTAGTTCCACAATTGTTGTTTGCTTGTGCCTAGTCCCTGCTTCTGGTAAAGTCCTTTCCTTTCCCCTCTGTGAAGTGGCCTGTGGGGTAGGGGCACTGGCCACTGCAGCTTGGGGAACTCACGGTTTTGGGGAGGCTTGCAGCCGGTCCAGTTGGTCCAGACGGGGGTACGCTGTGTGTCCGGTCACTGATGCGGCCCCAAGAGCTGTTCTGTACTGTTTCTGATTATTTAGTAGTTATTCTGGAGAACAAACTAAAATGCGCACGTTGTTAAGCCGCCATCTTGACCCGGAAGTCCCTGATTCTTTCTTGAATGGTAGAATTCATATGTGAAGCCATCTGTTCCTGTACTTTTCTTTTTGGGGAGCTTTTTAGTGACTTATTCACTTTCTTTACTTGTGATTGGTTTGTTGAGGTCGTCTGTTTCTTCTCGAGTCAATGTTGGGTGTTCATGCCTTTCTAGGAAGTTGTCCATTTCATCTATATTGTCGAATTTATTAGCATAAAGTTGTTCATAGTATCCTGTCATTGCTTCCTTTATGTCTGTGTGGTCAGTGGTTATGTCTCCTCTTCCATTTCTGATTTTATTTATTTGCATCCTCTCTCTTCTTTTTGTCAACCTCACTAAGGGTCCATCAATCTTATTGATTTTTTCAAATAACCAACATCTGGTTTTGTTGATTTTCTCAATTGTTTTCATGTTCTCAATTTCATTTATTTCTGCTCTACTCTTCATTATTTCTTTCCTTTTGCTTCCTTTGGAATTAATTTGCTGTTGTTTCTCTAGATCTTCCAAGTGAACAGTTAATTTCTCTTTTTTGCTCTTTCTCTTTTTTTGATATAGGCATTTTAGGGCAATAAATTTCCCTCTTAGCACTGCCTTTGCTGCATCCCAGCAGTTTTGGTATGTTGTGTTTTCATTTTCATTTGCCTCGAGATATTTACTGATTTCTCTTGTAATTTCTTCCTTGACCCACTGGTTGTTTTAGAGTGTGTTGTTGAGCCTGCATATATTTGTGAATTTTCTGGCACTCTGCCTATTATTGATTTCCAGCTTCATTCCTTTTTTGTATAATTTCAGTCTTTTTAAATTTATTGAGACTTGTTTTGTGACCCAGCATATGGTCTGTCCTTGAGAATGATCCATGAGCAAGCACTTGAGAGAAAGGTGTATGCTGCTGTTGTCGGATGTAATGTTCTATAAATGTCTGTTAAGTCTAGTTCATTCATTGTATTATTCAAATTCTCTGTTTCTTTATTAATCCGCTGTCTAGATGTTCTGTTTATTGATGATAGTGGGAAATCGAAGTCTCCGTCTGTTATGGTAGATGTGTCTATTTCTCGTTTCAGTGTTTTCCTCATGTGTTTTGGAGCAGTCTGGCTCCACGCATAAATATTTATGACTGTTATGTCTTCTTGTTGAATTGTTCTTTTATTAATACATAGTGTCATCCTCTGTCTCTTTTAACTGTTTTACATTTGAAGTCTAATTTGTTGGATATTAGTATAGTTACTCCTGCTCTTTTCTTATTGTTATTTACATGGAATATCTTTTCCCAACCTTTCACTTTTAGCCTATGTTTATCCTTGGATCTAAGATGCGTTTCCTGTAGACAGCATATAGATGGGTCCTGTTTTTTAATCCATTCTGCCAGTCTATGTCTTTTGATTAGGGAGTTTAATCGATTAACATTTAGTGTTATTACTGTACGGACAGTACTTTCTCTACCATTCACCTTTTGGATTTTATATGTGTCATGGTTAGGGACAGGTGTCAACTTGGCCAAGTTGTGGTACCTGTTCATCTGATTGGGCAAGCACTGGGCTGTCTGTTGCAATGAGGACATTTCATAGGATTAGGTCATGATCACATCAGCTACATCCACAGCTGATTCCATTTGTAATTAGCCAAGGGGGAGTGTCTTCTGCAGTTATTGATGCTAAATGCCATCATGGGAAGCCTTTTAAGGAGGACTCAGAGGAGACAGGTGCCATTCCTGCTTTGGCTGATGAGCCTCTCCTGTGGAGTTCATCCAGGCCATCCATCAGAGTCATCGGCTTCGCAGCTTGCCCTGTGGATTTTGGACTCTGTGTTCCTACGGTCACATGAGACACTTTCATAAATTTTATATTTGCAAGTGTTCCCTGTTGATTCTGTTTCTCTAGAGAACCCTAACTAATACAATATGTCACATCTAATTTTTCTTCTTTTTACCTTTACTGATAGTCTTCATTTCTATACTCGTCTCCACCCCTTTCTCTCCTTTCTTTTCTTATCTGTCTCTAGTGTACCCTTTAGTATATCTTGCAGAGCCGGTCTCTTTGTCACAGATTCTCTCAGTGAATTTTTGTCTGAAAATGTTTTAATTTCCCCCTCATTTTTGAAGGACAGTTTTGCTGGATATAGAATTCTTTGTTGGCAGTTTTTCTCTTTTAGTAAGTTAAATATATCATCCCACTGTCTCTTCACCTTCATGGTTTATCCTGAGAAATCTATGCATAGTCTTATTGGGTTCCTTTGTATGTGGTGGATTGTTTTTCTCTTGCTGGTTTCAAGATTTCCTTTTTTCTTTGACATCTGACATTCTGATTATTAAGTGTCTTGTAGTATGCCTATTTGGATCTATTCTCTTTTGGGTATGCTGCACTTCTTGGATCTGTAATTTTAAGTCTGTCGTAAGAGTTGGAACATTTTCAGTGATAATTTCCTCCATTAGTTTTTCTCCTCCTTTTCCCTTCTCTTCTCCTTCTGGGACACCCACAACACATACATCCATTCACTTCATGTTGTCATTCAATTCCCTGAGTCCCTGCTCGTATTTTTCCATTCTTTTCCCTATATAGATATATATATATATTTTTTTTACATGGGCACGCACCGGGAATTGAACCCGGGTCCTCGGGCATGGCAGGCAAGCATTCTTACCTGCTGAGCCACTGTGGCCCGCCTGCCCTATATTTTTTGCAGGTTGGATTTCAGATGTCCTGTCCTCCAGTTCACTAATCCTATCTTCTGCCTCTTGAAATCTGACATTGAAGGTTTCCATTGTTTTCTTCATCTCTTCTTCTGTGCCTTTCATTCCCATATGTTCTTTCATTTGTATTTTTAGACTTTCGATTTCTTCTTTTTGTTCATTCCTTGCCTTCTTTATATCCTCCCTCCGTTCATTGATTTGATTTTTTGATGAGGTTTTCCATGTCTGTTTGAACATTCTGAATTAATTGTTTCAACTCCTGTATCTCATTTGAATTGTTGATGTGTTCTTTGGGCCATTTCTTCAATCTTCCTAGTGTGATTCGTTATTTTTTTGCTGACGTCTGGGCATTTAATTACCTTAGTTAATTTATTCTGGAGATTGTTTTCCTTTTTTTTTTTTTCCTACGATTTCCTTGCTGAATGACTTTGTTGTCTCTCTGTTCTTTGATGTTCAGTTCAGCTTATTCTAGTCCTCTAGCTTAGGTTTTATTTAATAGATCAGAATTTTTCAGTTCTTGTTTTTTTTTTGTTTCTTGCCCTGCCTGTGTGATGCGTTTCCCTCACCCCTTAGGAGGGTCTATGTAGGTATTATAGACCCCAGTCAGATTTTCCCAGACCAAACTGGTCTCCTCTCAGGAGGAAGGAGTCTTCTGTGTCACTTTTCCCTGAGGGTGAGACCCTGCAGATTAAAAGGTTTTCCTGTGTAATCTCTGGACTGTGCGTTTTTCCTACCCTGCCCAGTATGTGGCACTTTTCTGCCTGTGGGTCCCACCAACATAAGGTGATGCGGTACCTTTAACTTCAACAGACTCTCCCTACTGAGAGCGTGGTGAAGATAGAGGAGAGCTTGTAGGCTGGCTTTAATCGCTGCCCTTTTCCTGACACTGGGGTCTAAATTCCTTGAGGAACGGATTCCACCTGAGCTGCCCCACCCCTCTCCTGGGTAAAGCACAGGCTCCAGACAAGCTCTTAAAGAAGCCTGTTTCTGCTTATGCCTCGAGCAGTGGAGCCCAAGAAGCCACCTTTTAGCTGTATCCAAAAGAGTAATCAGTCCTTAGGAACCCAGCCACAAAAGGGAAAAAGAAAAATCCTTTTCAAAGCAGAACCCCATTCCACAGGTTTGCTGATTAAGAGCTTAAGTTGGTACGTTACTCTGTTATCTCCAGGTCCTATGTGCCCCCTCTTTTCCTGCAGGGCCCAGACCTTTTCAGATCCCAAAAAACCTGTTTTTTTTTTTCTTTTTTCTTTTTCCGTCCTCCCTGCTTCCTTTCTGCTGGGGCAAAAAGCAGTGACCTCCACTTTTACTCAAAGTTCAGCTGAGCTGGGGACGTATTTTTAGTAGTTAGAATTTGTTAATTAATTCCACAATTGGTGTTTGGTTGTGCTCAGCCCCTGCTGCTGGTAAAGTCTCTTTCTTTTCCCCTGGGGGGAAGCAGCCTGTGGGGGAGGGGTGCCAGCCATTGCAGCTTTGGAACTCACAGTTTTGGGGGGGCTCAGAGCCAGTCCAGCTGGTCCAGACTGGGGTACACTGTGTGTCTGGTCACTGATGTGGCCCCAGCAGTTGTTCTGTACTGTTTCTGGCTATTTATTAGCTGCTCTGGAGGACAAATAAATCCCATACCTCACTAATCTGCCGTCTTGGCTCCTCCCCACCATGATCTTTTTTTTAGAGCATTTGCTTCACTCCAGAAAAAGAAATTAAAAAAACTCCTACGTATCTTATACCTTACCTCCCTCCCTCTCATTGACCGCTAGTATTTCCATCTACCCAATTTATTTTAACCTTTATCCCCCTGTTATTCATTTATTTATTTGTGTTTTTTACTCATCTGTCTATAACCTGGATTTAAGGAGCATCATACACAGGTTTGCACAATCACAGTCACATTGTAAAAGCCATGTCTTTATACAATCCTCCTCAAGAATCTAGGCTACTGGAATACAGCTCAAAAGTTTCAGGTACTTCCCTCTAGCCACTCCAATGTATCATAAACTAAAAAGAGATATCTGAGTAACACATAATAATAACCTCCAGGATCACCTGTCAACTCTGTTTGAGATCTCTCACCCACTGAAATGTAATTTTGTCTCATTTTTCTCTTCCCCCTTTGGGTTAAAAAGGTTTTCTCATTCCCATAATGCCAGGAGTCCTGTCCCACGTTGCCGGGTTGTGGGGAAAACTAAGTTCACCTTCTGAGTAGGCTTAGAGAGAGAAAATACATTTAATCAACAAAAGAGGTCTCTGGGGGTGACTCTTGGACATGCTTATACATAGATTTGGCTTCTCCTTTGCAGGAATAAGTTTCCTAGGGGTGAGCCCCAAGATTGAGGGCTCAGCCATTTGAGTTGGTTGTCCCTGCTGCTTGTGAAAATATCACAGATTCCCCAGATGGGGAAGTTGAATGTTTCCTCCCTTCTCCTCAGTCCCTAAATACTTTTTATTCTCTGCCCAGATGAGTCTGGATTGTATTGGGGCCTCACACTAACCTGTACAAACCAATGATCTCGAGCCCTTTTCAAGATTCCATGTAATTATGATATTCAAATAAACTAACCATACACGTTAAATTAGATAATGTACTACCCAAAATATACATTTTTCCACTGAATTTGGTCTCACATAGAAGTTGAAGTTTTAAAATGTAGACCATATCATCGTTTACCTATATTCTGATTTACGTTATTCCTATCCAGATCAGCTTCTTTCGGTATCTCTAGTTAAAATCTGATCACTTTTTCCAACTTTTTTAACAGTTGCTGTATGCGGTCATACTGACTTTTCATAGATTCAGAACTCTAACCCTGAGTCTCAGGTGTCACAGAAATACCTGAAGTTTCAGGGAATGACCAGATTATACACAAAATGCTCAGTATCTCAGAATTTAGAAATAACAGTTACAAGTCTGGAATAGATGTGGCTGCTAAAAGAGCTTACAATCTAGGATGCCCCATTCTGTTAACCTATGCTCTCAACTTCAGTTCACTGAGTTTGTATGTAATAGTCCATTTGATTGAGGCATGATAATTTTTGTCTTTTTGTTTCTGACATTTCATTCAACATACTGTCCTCAAGTTTCATTCACCTAGTGTATGCCTCACATACTCCTCTTAACTCTTAAGAGCACCTAGGGCTCAAAATTAGACTCTGTAATTTCATGCACTATGTTTGCTTTCCTGGAACCTGTAATTTCCAGAGGTTTCCTAGGCCAGAAAAATCCTGAAACCCAGAAGGATCAGCCTCTTATCAATCCCTTGATGCTGGGTTCCGTCTCATCCCAGGATTTCTGTCCCATGTTGTCAGGGAAATTTACATAGAGTCATGTCCCACATAGTGGGAAGGTCAGTGAGTTCACCTGATGAGTTGACTTAGAGAGAGAGAGGCCACATTTGAGCAACAAAAGAGGTTCTCTGAGGGTGACTCTTAGGCTTAATTTTAAGTAGGCTTAGCCTATCATTTGGAAGAATAAATTTCATAGGGGTGAACCTCAAGATCGAGGGCTCAACCTATTGATTTGGTTGCCTCCTCTGCTTGCAAGAATATCAGAAATTCTCCAAATGGGAAAGTTGAATATTTTCCTTCTTTCTCCCCTTTCCCCCAAAGGCACTTTGTAGATACCTCTTTATTCACTGTTGAAAACACTCTGGGATTTATCAGGGCATCACACTAATCTGCACAAAACAGCAAAATCTCACATCCACTTCAAGATTCTATGTATTTATGGTGTTCAGCTAAACAAACTGTGCAAGTTTAAATTAGGAAATGCACTAACCAAAATGTAAATTTTGCATCCAATTAACATCTCTCTCTTTGAGCTCGCACAGAAGTTGAAGTTTTAAAATATGGATGGTATTGTCCTTTATGCTATATTCTGATATACCTTGTCCAGATCAGCCTCATTCATATCTCCATTCCATGTCTGATTGCTTTTTCAACTTTTTAAACAGTTCTTATATGTGGTACTGCTGACTTTCATAGCTTCAGAGCTCTAACTGGTCTCAGGTATCATATAAATAGCTGAAGTTTCTGGGAAAGATCATGTTATATACAAACAGTTCAGTATCCCAGAATTTAGAATTAACAGTTAGACATTCTGAATGTCTGTGGCTACAAGCATAGTTTTTAATATTAAGTGAACATATATTTGTAAAATTATTTTTAGAATTTTTGTTTATAGCTATGTCTAATACATAAAGCATTTTAAGTTTGACTTAAAAATATCTCTTAGAAGTATGAAATAAACTTTTCGTTATTATGAGAAAGCTTGTCCTTTTGCAATAGTTTAAACTCAACATTTTGAAAGGGTTCAAAATTAGTAAGATTTAATTTGAATTTTATGGCAACTTTTTCCCTTATTTATATAGCAAAGTGTAAAAGCTAAGTGTCCATGTTTGCAAAGTACCAGTCTTATTAAAAATAGTCCTATTTTAGTCAAGGCTCCTGTGCTGGTTTGAAAGGAAGTATGCCCCCTAGAAAAGCCATGTTGTGATCAAAATCCCATTTCATAAAGGTGGAGTAGTTCCTATTCAATACTGTGTGTTTGAAACTGTAATCAGATCATCTCCCTGGATGATGTGATTTAGTCAAGAGTGACTGTTAAACTGGATTAGGTGATGACATGTCTCCACCCATTTGGGTGGGTCTTGATTGGTTTATTAGAATCCTATAAAAGAGTAAATATTTTGGAGAATGGGAGATTCAGAGAGAGCAGAGAATGCTGCAGCACCACGAAGCAGAGAGTCCACCAGCCAGCGACCTTTGGAGATGAAGAAGGAAAACGCCTCCCAGGGAGCTTCATGGAGCAGGAAGCCAGGAGAAGAAGCTAGCAGATGATGTCATGTTCACCATGCGCCTTTCCAGATGAGAGAGGAACCTTGACCATGTTTGCCATGTACCTTCTCACTTGAGAGAGAAACCCTGAACTTCATTGGCCTTATTGAACCAAGGTATCTTTCCATGGATGCCTTTGATTGGACATTTCTATAGACTTGTTTTAATTGGGACATTTTCTTGGCCTTGAAACTGTAAACTGGCAACTCATTAAATTCCCCTTGTTAAAAGCCATTCCATTTCTGGTATATTGCATTCCAGCAGCTAGCAAACTAGAACAGCTCCTCATTAGAATAATACTTAAAGCCTTTGCTTTGAGTTCCTCCAAAGCAGAATAAAAGACAATAGGTTTTCAAACCTTCGTTTCTACACTTTAGGTAGCCATTTACCCTCCTTGTGCCTTAATTTATTCATCCTATACATAATGTCTTCTCCACCTTTTTTTATTTCATACCCGCTGGCCCAATTTCTAACAGGACTGACTTGGAAACCCAAGATGATTGACCATTATTAGGGATAAAATCAAGGTATAATTAGGCTCTCTTGTTTTCATTAGCTGTTGTAAACCTTTTCTCTCATGTGTCTTTTCCCTCACATAGTATATAAATAACTTTTTATTCTCCTGAGAAAGTACTGGCCTTGAATCATGTCCCCATTCCTATTCTTTTAGTTCTTAATGTCCCACTATCCTAATCTCTGTACTATATCTTTACCGCCAAGTATTTTTAAATGCTCACATGTGTCTTTGTTTCCTTGTTCTTGTGTCCTCTTCTAGTACCACCTATATTTCTCTCCGTCTTTCCATTCCCAGCCAAGTTTCTGGAAGCCTACATTTCCGGCTTCCAAACTTGATCATAGAACTGAAATGTTATTTGCCTTCTGACCTATTTATTGCTATTTATGAACGTGGTCTTTTATTAGGCTTTATGCTCAGTTTGACAATCTTAATCTTCCTGGAACTCTCCTCTCTAGAATTCTGTTCAATACTCTTTTGTTCCTGGCTTTCCTCCTGTTCTATAGGTTATTCCCCTCAAAACTCCTATTTGCTTTACTCTTAAATGGCCAGCATCCCCAACCTTGAGTTCTACTTTTCCTTCAAAACTAGGAACTTTTTTTTGTTGTTCCCACAATGATTTTTTTTTAAATTGTGAAATATGACATACATACAAAAAAGCAATAAATTTACAAGTACATTTTAACAAGTAGTTGTAGAATAGACCCTAAAGTTTGGTATGAGTTCCAATTCCACAATTTGTGTTTTTTCTCCCAGCTGCTCCAAGACACTAAGACCAACAGAAATATCAATATAATGATTCAACAGTCACACCCATTTGTTAAATCATATCTTCTCTGTTATACTCCTCCGTCTCTTTAAATAACATATATACATAAAAGCAATAAATTTCAAAGTGCATCATAACAATTAGTTGTGGAACAAATTCCAGAGTTTGGTTTTTATTTCTGGATGCTCTGAGGTACTGGAGACTAAAAGAAATATCAGTATAATGATTGAGCAGTCATTCTCATTTGTTCCCCTTGACCTTCTCTTTATAACTCCACCATCATCTTTGATCTTTCTCCCACTCTTTAGGGTTATTTGGGCTATGCCCGTTCTGTCTTTCTCATGTTTGAAGGGGCTGTTGATCATATGAGATAGGGGGATGGAACAAGTTGATGTTCTTTCTGGAAGGGCTGACACCTCTGCATTTCAGGACTTACCTGGTCCAGGGTCCCATCTGGAGGGTGTAGGTTTTAGAGAGTGAAAAACTAGGAACTTGGAAGCTGTGATCCTTAAATGAGCTCTTGGAGGTTTCTTGAAATTTAAAGCAAAATTTTGTGTTTGTGTATTTTTCTCAGGAAAGGATTCAGAAATATCTATGACATCCCTCCAACCCCCCTAAAAAAAGGTAGAAATACCACTGTATATATTTCTTGGATGATCATTATCACTCCCTAGAATAAGTATGAAAGCTAGGAATTGAAGTTGAGGGGTAGTTTGGCTTTCATTATGAACTGCTCTGTATATGCATATGCTGATATATACTTGATGAGGTATTGCAACAAGCCAGTTATTCCTTAAGTATTTTAGTGCTATACTTGCTGTATAGATCTGTGAGAAATCATAACATTATCTAAACCAAAGACTTGACGTTAGGTTTGGCAACTGAGGTCCAGTTAATGTATTTGAAGTCACTCAGCCTAAGAAGTAGGGAGGGAATCTCTTCCAGTTGTTGCTCTGAGCTCTGTTCTTTTCTTTCTGTTACACCGAATGAGAATCTAGGTGTACTATTGTTAGTGAGAACCTAACCAACCTGTCTGAAAGAACCTCTGCAAGAATATCATTTTGCAAAACTCAGTGTAGCTCCTTACCTTGCTTATTTCATGGAGAGCTGGAAGTGGGCCTAATTTATGAAGAAAATAAACCAATGCACCCTTTAAAAGTAAAAGCATGACTTTAAAAGCTTTAGTATATTATCTTACTAGAAATAATAGCAAATGTTCTTCTTCTGTCTTGTGTTTTGGTTTTTAATTAACTTAGGCTTAATCTTAATGCTTTATACTTTTTTTTTTTAATGCTTTATTCTGGGAAGAAAAGAAAATACAGTAAATTCCAAGACAGCAGGGGGCAGCAGCAACAGTAAAAACTTAGATTTTGCACTGAATGTATAAAAGCTATCCTCTAAATATCTTTCTCCTTAACAACTAGCTGTTTGAAAAGGTAGGCTTGTTTGCCTGTCTTATTCCCCATATCTTTTAAAATTAAAAACGAACAAACAACAAAACGGGGCCAAAGCCTAAAATAATGGTGGTGTACATTCAGGGCAAATCTCTAATAGTGCTTAAAACCATCCCTCCAGGTAGACAGATTATTTCATTGAAAAATTTTATTTTAACAGCTGTCATACTGAAGTATATAACCATTCCCTCTCCCCATATCCAATTAATCATCTGTTTCTGTTGAATCTGCTTCTTAAATACCTCAGAGTTGCTATTTTTCCTCCCCTGGTCTGTGTATTTTCCTCAGAATAATCTTTTCTTAGCACACTTGATCATGTCACTTCTTCTCCCCTCCTGTTCAACAATATATAATTGTTTTCCATAATTTACCAGAAAAACGGCCCATTTCTTAGCATGATCTAGCTTCTGCCTTCCTCATCAGCCTCCCTCATACTCCTGCACGTCCATTCTTTGCCTTAGTGGTACCCTTCTCCAGTCATGCCGTCTTCTTTAATGCTTTTATGCATGTTCTCTCTTTGTCTTAAATTGGCCACTTGATGAACCCCTACTAATCTTTCTAAGATAGTCTTCAAATGGCCCCCTTCCGAGATGCCTTCTCTGGCCTTCCCATACATTTAAAAGTTTCTTTTTCCAGTTTTCAGAGCACTTAAGCTCATTTATTGCTTTTTAACAACCTAAATAACATAGTAAGCTACTAAAATTATAATACATAATTAATAAATCACTTTTTTGGGGAGTGCGTGGTCTGGAAATTGAACCCAGATCTCCCGCATTGGAAGGCGAGCATTCTACCACTGAACCAGTAAGTACTTTATTTTTAAATTTTTTTTGCATGGGCAGGCACTGGGAATTGAACCCGGGTCTCTGGCCTGACAGGCAAGAATTCTGCCGCTGAACCACCATCGCACCACCTGGAACCACTAAGTATTTTTTAAACCTTAATGTGAAGGTTACTATTTAAGATTTGGCCGGATTTTTGTATTTAAGTTTCTTTAATTCAAAGAAATAGTCTCTCTAAGTTTTATATTTATCAGCTTATGAAAATAAAACAGATTCTTTCACCATGATTCATCTGTACTTTTACTGTTGATATTTTTTTTTTATTAATGGAAAAAAAAAGAAATTAACACAACATTTAGAAATCATACCATTCTACATATGCACTCAGTAATTCTTAACATCACATAGATGCATGATCATCGTTTCTTAGTACATTTGCATCGGTTTAGAGGAACTAGCAACACAACAGAAAAAGATATAGAATGTTAATATAGAGAAAAGAAATAAAAGTAGTAATAATAGTTAAAAAAAAAAACCTATAGCTCAGATGCAGCTTCATTCAGTGTTTTAACATGATTACTTTACAATTAGGTATTATTGTGCTGTCCATTTTTGAGTTTTTGTATCTAGTCCTGTTGCACAGTCTGTATCCCTTCAGCTTCAATTACCCATTATCTTACCCTGTTTCTAACTCCTGCTGGACTCTGTTACCAATGACATATTTCAAGTTTTTTCTCGAATGTCCGTTCACATCAGTGGGACCATACAGTATTTGTCCTTTAGTTTTTGGCTGGACTCACTCAGCATAATATTCTCTAGGTCCATCCATGTTATTACATGCTTCATAAGTTTATCTTGTCTTAAAGCTGCATAATATTCCATCGTATGTATATACCACAGTTTGTTTAGCCACTCGTCTGTTGATGGACATTTTGGCTGTTTCCATCTCTTTGCAATTGTAAATAACGCTGCTATAAACATTGGTGTGCAAATGTCCGTTTGTGTCTTTGCCCTTAAGTCCTTTGAGTAGATACCTAGCAATGGTATTCCTGGGTCGTATGGCAATTCTATATTCAGCTTTTTGAGGAACCGCCAAACTGCCTTCCACAGTGGTTGCACCATTTGACATTCCCACCAACAGTGGATAAGTGTGCCTCTTTCACCGCATCCTCTCCAGCACTTGTCATTTTCTGTTTTGTTGATAATGGCCATTCTGGTGGGTGTGAGATGATATCTCATTGTGGTTTTGATTTGCATTTCTCTAATGGCCAGGGACATTGAGTATCTCTTCATGCGCCTCTTGGCCATCCGTATTTCCTCTTCTGGTAGGTGTCTGTTCAAGTCTTTTTCCCATTTTGTAATTGGGTTGGCTGTCTTTTTGTTGTTGTTGAGTTGAACAATCTCTTTATAAATTCTGGATACTAGACCTTTATCTGATATGTCATTTCCAAATATTATCTCCCATTGTGTAGGCTGTCTTTCTACTTTCTTGATGAAGTTCTTTGATGCACAAAAGTGTTTAATTTTGAGGAGCTCCCATTTATTTATTTCTTTCTTCAGTGCTCTTGCTTTAGGTTTAAGGTCCATAAAACCGCCTCCAACTGTAAGATTCATAAGATATCTCCCTACATTTTCCTCTAACTGTTTTATGGTCTTAGACCTAATGTTTAGATCTTTGATCCATTTTGAGTTAACTTTTGTATAAGGTGTGAGATACGGGTCTTCTTTCATTCTTTTACATATGGATATCCAGTTCTCTAGGCACCATTTATTGAAGAGACTGTTCTGTCCCAGGTGAGTTGGCTTGACTGCCTTATCAAAGATCAAATGCCCATAGATGAGAGGATCTATATCTGAGCACTCTATTCGATTCCATTGGTCGATATATCTATCTTTATGCCAATACCATGCTGTTTTGACCACTGTGGCTTCATAATATGCCTTAAAGTCCGGCATCGCGAGATCTCCAGCTTCATTTTTTTTCCTCAAGATGTTTTTAGCAATTCGGGGCAACCTGCCCTTCCAGATAAATTTGCTTATTGGTTTTTCTAATTCTAAAAAATAAGTTGTTGGAATTTTGATTGGTATTGCATTGAATCTGTAGATCAGTTTTGGTAGGATTGACATCTTAATTATATTTAGTCTTCCAGTCCATGAACACGGTATGCCCTTCCATCTATTTAGGTCTTCTGTGATTTCTTTTAGCAGTTTTTTGTAGTTTTCTTTATATAGGTTTTTTGTCTCTTTGGTTAAATTTATTCCTAGGTATTTTATTCTTTTAGTTGAGATTGTAAATGGGATTCGTTTCTTGATTTCCCCCTCAGCTTGTTCATTACTAGTGTATAGAAAAGCTACAGATTTTTGAATGTTGATCTTGTAGCCTGCTACTTTGCTTTACTCATTTATTAGCTCTAGTAATTTTGTTGTGGATTTTTCTGGGTTTTCTACGTATAATATCATATCGTCTGCAAACAGTGATAGTTTTACTTCTTCCTTTCCAATTTTGATGCCTTGTATTTCTTTTTCTTGTCTAATTCCTTTGGCTAGAACTTCCAACACAATGTTGAATAATAGTGGTGATAGTGGACATCCTTGTCTTGTTCCTGATCTTAGGGGGAAAGTTTTCAATTTTTCCCCATTGAGGATGATAATAGCTGTGGGTTTTTCATATATTCCCTCTATCATTTTAAGGAAGTTCCCTTGTATTCCTATCTTTTGAAGTGTTTTCAGCAGGAAAGGATGTTGAATCTTGTCAAATGCCTTCTCTGCATCAATTGAGATGATCGTGTGATTTTTCTGCTTTGATTTGTTGATGTGGTGTATTACATTAATTGATTTTCTTATGTTGAACCATCCTTGCATACCTGGGATGAATCCTACTTGGTCATGATGTATAATTCTTTTAATGTGTTGTTGGATACGATTTGCTAGAATTTTATTGAGGGTTTTTGCATCTATATTCATTAGAGAGATTGGGTTGTAGTTTTCTTTTTTTGTAATATCTTTGCCTGGTTTTTGTATGACGGTGATGTTGGCTTCATAGAATGAATTAGGTAGTTTTCCCTCCATTTCGATTATTTTGAAGAGTTTGAGGAGAGTTGGTACTAATTCTTTCTGGGATGTTTGATAGAATTCACATGTGAAGCCGTCTGGTCCTGGACTTTTCTTTTTAGGGAGCTTTTGAATGACTAATTCAATCTCTTTACTTGTGATTGGTTTGTTGAGGTCGTCTATTTCTTCTTGAGTCAAAGTTGGTTGTTCATGTCTTTCCAGGAACCCATCCATTTCATCTAGATTGTTGTATTTATTAGCGTAAAGTTGTTCATGGTATCCTGTTATTACCTCCTTTATTTCTGTGAGGTCAGTAGTTATGTCTCCTCTTCCATTTCTGATCTTATTTATTTGCATCCTCTCTCTTCTTTTTGTCAATCTTGATAAGGGCCCATCAATCTTATTGATTTTCTCATAGAACCAACTTCTGGTCTTATTGATTTTCTCTGTTGTTTTCATGTTTTCAATTTCATTTATTTCTGCTCTAATCTTTGTTATTTCTTTCCTTTTGCTTGCTTTGGGATTAGTTTGCTGTTCTTTCTCCAGTTCTTCCAAGTGGACAGTTAATTCCTGCATTTTTGCCTTTTCTTCTTTTCTGATAAAGGCATTTAGGGCAATAAATTTCCCTCTTAGCACTGACTTTGTTGCATCCCATGAGTTTTGATATGTTGTGTTTTCATTTTCATTCGCCTCTAGGTATTTACTAATTTCTCTTGCAATTTCTTCTTTGACCCACTTGTTGTTTAAGAGTGTGTTGTTGAGCCTCCATGTATTTGTGAATTTTTTGGCACTCCACCTATTATTGATTTCCAACTTCATTCCTTTATGATCCGAGAAAGTGTTGTGTATGATTTCAACCTTTTTAAATTTGTTAAGACTTGCTTTGTGACCCAGCATATGGTCTATCTTTGAGAATGATCCATGAGCACCTGAAAAAAAGGTGTATCCTGCTGTTGTGGGATGTAATGTCCTATAAATGTCTATTAAGTCTAGTTTATTTATAGTAGTATTCAGATTCTCTATTTCTTTGTTGATCCTCTGTCTAGATGTTCTGTCCATTGATGAGAGTGGCGAATTGAAGTCTCCAACTATTATGGTATATGTGTCTATTTCCCTTTTCAGTGTTTGCAGTGTATTCCTCACGTATTTTGGGGCACTCTGGTTTGGTGCGTAAATATTTGTGATTGTTATGTCTTCTTGTTTAATTGTTTCTTTTATTAATATATAATATCCTTTTTTGTCTCTTTTAACTGTTTTACATTTGAAGTCTAATTTGTTGGATATTAGTATAGCCACTCCTGCTATTTTCTGGTTGTTATTTGCATGAAATATCTTTTCCCAACCTTTCACTTTCAACCTATGTTTATCTTTGGGTCTAAGATGTGTTTCCTGTAGACAGCATATAGAAGGATCCTGTTTTTTAAGCCATTCTGCCAGTCTATGTCTTTTGATTGGGGAATTCAGTCCATTAACATTTAGAGTTATTACTGTTTGGATAATATTTTCCTCTACCATTTTGCCTTTTGTATTATATATATCATATCTGACTTTCCTTCTTTCTACACTCTTCTCCATGCCTCTCTCTTCTGTCTTTTCGTATCTGATTCTAGTGCTCCCTTTAGTATTTCTTGCAGAGCTGGTCTCTTGGTCACAAATTCTCTCAGTGACTTTTTGTCTGAGAATGTTTTAATTTCTCCCTCATTTTTGAAGGACAATTTTGCCTGATATAGGAGTCTTGGTTGGCAGTTTTTCTCTTTTAGTAACTTAAATATATCATTCCACTGTCTTCTAGCTTCCATGGTTTCTGCTGAGAAATCTACACATAGTCTTATTGGGTTTCCCTTATATGTGATGGATTGCTTCTCTCTCGCTGCTTTCAGGATCCTCTCTTTCTTTTTGACCTCTGACATTCTAACTAGTAAGTGTCTTGGGAAACGCCTATTTGTGTCTAATCTCTTTGGGGTGCTCTGCACTTCTTGGATCTGTAATTTTAGGTCTTTCATAAGAGTTGGGAAATTTTCAGTGATAATTTCTTCCATTAGTTTTTCTCCTCCTTTTCCCTTCTCTTCTCCTTCTGGGACACCCACAACATGTATATTTGTGCGATTCACATTGTCCTTGAGTTCCCTGATACCCTGTTCAAATTTTTCCATTCTTTTCCGGATAGTTTCTGTTTCTTTTTGGAATTCAGATGTTTCATCCTCCAAATCACTAAGTCTATCTTCTGTCTCTTTAAATCTATCATTGTAGGTATCCATTGTTTTTTCCATCTTTTCTACTTTATCCTTCACTTCCATAAGCTCTGTGATTTGTTTTTTCAGTTTTTGTATTTCTTCTTTTTGATCAGCCCATGTCTTCTTCATGTCCTCCCTCAATTTATCGATTTCGTTTTTGAAGAGGTTTTCCATTTCTGTTCGTATATTCAGCATTAGTTGTTTCAGCTCCTGTATCTTATTTGAACTATTGGCTTGTTCCTTTGACTGGGCCATATTTTCAATTTTCTGAACGTGATCCGTTATCTTCTGCTGGCATCTGGGCATTTAGTTAGATTTCCCTGGGTGTTGGACCCAACAGGTTGAAAGATTTTTCTGTGAAATCTCTGGGTTCTGTTTTTCTTTTCCTGCCCAGTAGGTGGCACTCGTGGCACTCGTTTGTCTATGGGTTCTACCAGTGAAAGTTGCTGTGGGTCCTTTAACTTTGGAAAACTCTCGCCGTAGGGGAGGTTCGGCAGCCGAACGTCTTGGAAGAGTGCCAGCCGGCCGGGGGGTCCGAATGCGGGGAGGATCGCCGGCTGCCGCAGCACGGGAGAGCGCCCGACCGAATTTCCTAGTCGGCCCTGGGCGCCAAGCGTGTCGGGAGGGCGCCAGCTGCCGCAGCCCGGGAGAGTGTACTGTTCCCAGCCGGACCGGGGAGTCACGTGTTTGGAAGGGAACCCCCGGTCACCGTTCTCCGCAGTCTGGGGACTTCCGACCCAACTTTTTCAGTTGGTCCGGGGGGCCTCGCATAGTAGGGGCACCAGCCACCGCGGCCCAAGGGGACCGCCTGCCCAATTCTGCCAGCTGGCCTGGGAAGGAGAAAGGGAGGGACTCCGGCTGCTTGCCGTCCCGCCCGGGAAAGCCCGCACCCCTTGGCGATCTCATCGGAGCTGGTTCTCCCAAACAGTCAGCCGTTCCAGGATGGGGTACGCCGTCCCTTTGATCTCCGTCTCTCGGAGCTGCTCTGTATTGTCTCCACTCCCCCAGTAGCTGTTCTGGAGGAGGAAAGGTGAGGGTGGCAAGGCTGTCGAGGCTGGTGGTGGAGGAGCCGGTGAAGGCGGAAGAGGGCGCAGTGGTGGTTGGAGAGCCGCCGGAGCAGGAGGGGGAAGAGGGGAGAGGAGGGCGGGCAGGCGCGGGGTGTTGGCGCTGCCCGCCGGGCCGGCGGACATAAAGGGGAGAGGAGGGCGGGCGGGCTGGCTGGCGGGGTGTGGGCACCGCGCGCCAGGCTGGCGGACAAAGAGGGGAGAGGAGGGCGGGCGGGCTACTGTTGATATTTTGATGATTTGGTGGATCCAGCCTCATTGATGTGAATATTGTATACTTGAACAATTGATATCTTACTAGCCCTTTTCCACCTACTTGGATTTTTAAGCCCAGCTCATAAATACATTGTTAAAAGGGCCAGATAAAGTTTAATTATACTTAATAAAGCTTCTAGATTGGAATTAATACAGAGAATTAGTCAAGGGAATGTGGATGTAATAATTTGTTTAAATCCTTGTTAACTGAAACTCATGTCCTTTTGTTATATTTGCCAAAATTTGTAAGAGAATAAAAAATACTGATGCTGACTCTTTACACTTAAGGATAGAATCTCTTTGGACAATCTGCTGATGGAGTTTGTGACTTGTTTCAAACCTTGAGGGTGAAATTAGTGTCAGAAGAGCACATGTAAGAAATGCCTTATTTCTGTTATCCAGAACTGTCCTAGTAGTTTATTTTTATTCTGGTGTTACTTGTTCATTTAACTTGATTAGAAAGTCTTGGTGTATTTTCCTTAATTATTTTTACAGCCAGTTTCAATTACTTTTCACTTATTTTAAGTAAATTGTTGTAAATGATTTGAGAGAAAGGACGTATCTATTTTAGTGCAGTTAAAGCCAATTTATATAGCAATCTCAACTGTGCCAAATACAGATCTAGGAAAGACTTCTTTAATGTGGAAATTCGGGGACCATGGCATAGTTAGCAGCTGCCAGTTATGGGTAAGACCAGGGATTGTAAGTACAGATGCCTAAAGAGGCCCAGGAAGATAACAGATAAATGTAGCAGAAATGTGGGAGAATACTCTTGATGAACTGGAGAACTTGTGCTCTTATTAAAATGAACTGTTGCTGGTCAGGCTGTCTGATTATTGCCTTATAGGAATTTTGGCCAAGGATTTCCCATACAATCCTATTTTTCGATGTCCAGTGTGAATTTGTCTCCACTCTAAACTCTTCTTTTAATGTTCTCTATCTTGGTAAATGTCTCCGTCATCTACCCAGCTGCCTAATTCTTATGAATGAATCTTAACTACTTTCCTCTCACTCATTGCACTTACTCACAATCCTGTTTATTCCACATCATAAATATTTTTCACCACTGTCGACTTTTATCCCCACTATCATCACTCTGGTCATATGTTTCCAAAGCCCCTATACTTTCCTTGTCATACTTGACACAACTTCTTTGTAATTCTTTTTTTAATGGCTTTATCCTCCCCATCCTCTAAGAATGTAGCACCGTGAGGATGAGGAATGAATATTCCTGCCATTTCCTGGCATGTAGAAGGTAGTCAGTAACTTCTTTTTAGGAGAATGAAAAGGTACTAAATATGGGAGAAAGAGTGTGAATGAACATGTTAGAGGGGAAGCTTAGGTAATGATGAGTGGTTGTAGAGTTTAGTTTGCTTTGTCTTGTTATTGTAGGAGATGCTGAAAGCTTGCAGTGTTCTTTAGAATATTCTATTATAGTCTGTACCAATAAAGGTACATTAGCAAAAATTGCTTAAATAATTGCTTATATCATAATAAAGGACTAGTATCCAGAAGATAAAGAAGTAGAAGCAGAAATAAGAGGAGGTTCAGTAAACATGGGAGTCCTCACTGCATTCCTTCCAGACACTGCTAGTTGCTGAGGCTGTGATGGGGAGCACAAAGAAAGCCTTGTTTTTGCTCTTAAAGAATGTGAGGGAAATAGACATTAAACAAGTAATCGAACAAATAAAGATCAAATTCTTATAGACGTTATGAAAGGAAAATTCTGATGTGGTATATAAAAAAACAGCAATGTCCTTGGGTATTGCAGTAATTGCCAAACTAGTTTTTTTTTTATGCTTAGGTGCCATCTTTGTTGTTGTTAATTTTTTTTATTTAAGAAAACAAAGAATATACTTAGAACCACCAACAGTGGATTTCTTAGTTAGCTTAACATAGGCACATTTAAATAAAGTAACCATATAATCATTGTAAAGCCTGTGCTTGCGCAGTAAGTTTCATAAACCAGTTTAAAATTAAGACAAGGAAAAGATCTCCATATTCAGATAGCAGCGTTCTTAAATTCTAAGTATTAAACGCTAATTTAGATACCATTTTTGATCAGCTGTCAAAACTGAATATTCTCAAAATATCAAGTAGGAAGTTCTTACAAATATCTGCATTGATATAGTAATAACTTATATACAAATATTTTTACAATTAACATGGAAATCTTAACCACTTAAAATGAATATCTAAGTTAGCTTATCTATATGCATATTAAAAATAAAATATAAGTAATCATAAAACCTGTTTGTACAGTGTTTCATAAACCAATTTAAAATTAAAGCAAGCAAGAAAAAAAACTATAAATACAGATATGAGAGTTAATTGAATTTTAAATATTAAATAATATGTTAAATATCATTTGATTGACTATCAAAACTGTGAACATCCTTGAATTATCAAGTAAAAAGTTATTACGAAGTTAACTTTGCTATAGTAGTTACTTACATTACTAAATATTATCAAATCTTTGGTTTCAGGAATTTATTTTATCTAATATTACTATAACTGCTGATAAGCCAAACTAGTTTTTATTGGTGTTTTTCCAGTTGCAAGTTATCCTCCTTAAATTCACTAAAGACTGTCTCCTTTATGTTTCTCTCAGTCTTTGAATAAGTGACATGAGCCTGGGCAAAATGTAGAAAATAAGCCCCAGAATTATTGTTGATATTCCAGTTAAGGTTTAGAATTTGAAGATGGCTTGGGCAGCATTCCAGGAGTGTGTCTCTTAATGAAGCACTTATTCTTGATAGGCTCATGAGCTTTCTGTTCTGAAATTTGTTACAATTTTTATCATAGTAAATGATATTAAAGCTTTTAATTGTGATTAAATGATGCTTTAGGTTGTTAAATAAATATAAATACTGCTTATTGGTCTAAATATCGCAACAGTTTATGAGGCACACAGCTGCATTCTTGGAAATGAAATTTTCAGGGAGTTATAAATGAATCATCAGGTGCTGCAAGAATCTGGAGTTCTTGCAAAAATTATTTAATGATTTGATTACTCGGACTTTTCATATTTTTATGCATGTAAGGATCTAACAGTTATTTCCCTATGAGATTTTCTTTTTATATCCTTGCTAGACAATTCTTGTGTGTACCAAAGTTAATCATCCTAACGACCCTTTCTTGTTATCCAGTGCCTAGTTTATGAATGGCATTGTTCTACAAGATATGATAGATGAGCTTCTCTTCTTGTGAGGTCTGTGATAATGGAGAGGTAGGGGGAGACAGAGAATAAACAATAAATGAGCAAGAATTTTAAGTAGTTATAAGTACAATAAAGGAAACATAATATATCGGTATGAGAAACATAATATATTGGTATGATAGAATGACTTGGCTGGGGGTGAGAGGAAAAACTGGATTGGGTGGTCACCAAGGAAGGCCTCTAAGGAATTGCCGTCTAAGGTGAGACTTGAATGTTGGAAAGGAGCGATCTGTTAATATCTGGGGAAGACCAGTGGGAGTAGCCAGTGTAGTGCAAGTGGTGTACAGCCAGTGCTAGAGGTGGTGTAACAAAGGAGTGAAGGAAAGTTACAGTGCAAGGGCGATGTTGGTAGGAGTTGAGGCCAGAGGTGAGACGTGAGGTTTTTTAACCTTTTCTGTGCTGTGTATTCTTTTGGCTTCTGATAAAGCCTTTCTCACTGTTCTTAAATGCATAGAATAAAGCACAGATTGCAAAGGAAACAAAATTATATTGAAATACTTATCAAATATGTTTCTTGATCTAGAAATATTTATATTAATGCATTAAATAACATGATCTGACAGAAGACCTAATTACACCTTCACTTTTGAAGTAATAATGAGTTTAAATGTAATTTAAGATATCTTGGAAAACTAAAATACGAAAATATGTCTAGAATTTTCATTAGTGACAGAGCCATAGGTACTGGTAATACTACTGTGCTTTATTGCCTGCATTAATAATGGAAGGAAATGTTAAATTTCATTTAGTGATTAGAGAAAATTAAGATGTACTTACATCCATGTTTTATGTACTGCTGTGAGTTCAAGAGGTTTTTGGTATTTGGTTTAAGATCCTGGGATAGACCATTTAGAGCTTTCTAAGCTGTAGTAACTACTGGCAAAAGGGGGTTATCAAAATCGAATTGGAAGTTGGCAAGTGAAATTTAATTACAGGTTGCATGTACAGGAAGGAATTCAGGATGCTAGTGAGGACTTGCAGGATAGGGAATATGTAAGCTCAGAGAGGGCTTATACGTTGTGAAAAGAGCTGCAACAAGGCAGGCCTATATGTTTGAGGAAGTAGAGAACACATTGAAGATAGTGTGTGGGTTCTGAAGTTTATACAGGTATTAAAGATACAACCTTTGCATTCTTGGGAAAACTTCCAAGTCATATACTAGGAAAATAAACAGCACTTATGGAAAAAAAATAAGAGTTGCAGATTTCACAGTTTATAGAATTTTTAAAGCCATTAACAAAAGCATTAATAAACCTTAATTAAATTAGTAGCATATATAAATCTCCAGTGCATTTGCACCCAGCATCACAGTCAGTCAGCTCTTGCAGCCTTAAACTCTGTAGCTCTTTTTCCTTCCCTTGAGTTAATATGTCCCTGAGGATATTTGCTTTTAATAGAGGTCAGTTTCAAGTCTGAAGCAGGGTAAAGAATTCAGTCAGATGGTATTGTTTTTTGTTTTTTTGGGCTATCCTTCATTTATATTCTGTTTTCCCAAATATTGCAACGTGGTGGAAAACAGTGGCCATCGAACCAACTACTGTGAAGTCTTCATGCATTGCTATGGTTTACTCTTTCATTGTATGTGTGAAAGCTTGCCCCTAATTGCTTCATAACCTGAATGAGCAGGGAAAAATTTTTGTCTGAACCCACCTCCATGTTTTACTGACATCACTACCCTGTTTACCAATGGTGTATGGGCTAATTCAAAATAAGGAACCAGGCAGTGGAGCACAACAGACCTTATGTGGGCAAAGTGTTGTTTACAGACTGTCTAAATAATGTTTCACACGTATGTACTATTTTCTAAATATGTGTAGATGCTGTTGTGATTAATAATAAACACGAATTCTAACAACAATTTTACTGACTTTACAATGGTTTTTCATCATTATTTCCTCAATCAGAAGCTACTAAAATGTCTGAGAAGTATTAAGAGCTATTGCTTTGGGGCAAAGTGCAGTGTGCTAGCAATAACTTGTAGAATTCTTCTAAGGGAATGCATTGGAGAACAGAAAAAATTCTTGTGTTACAAAAAAAATAGTAATTCAAAAAACCCAGTAATACATAGTTATTGTTGTTGAGCATAGTTATCTCATTTATTCCTCATCTGGGTACTTATTTTTATTATTCCCATTGTTTATATAAGAAATGGAGGCTCCAAGTAATGTGCTCAAGATCATAAACCTAGTAAGTAGCAGAGCTGGGATTGACATCCAGGTCTTTGGCTTTAATTCTAAGACTCATGATTTCCACCGTATCTGCTGCTTCACATGTACTCCTGACGTAATTTCCCAGTATGTTCTTTTTAGCTTTTGAAGCTTTATTGTAGACATGATTTCTGAAAGGCTTTACAAGTACTGAAAATAGTTTCCAGATCCTCTACCAGATTTGATGAGTGCAGCTACCGTCAATGTTCTGAGGAGAAAAACATTCATTGAGTCCTTGAAATTACAATTAACATCAATAAATTATAAGCCTGGATTATTCTTGTTTACTTTTTCATAAATGGCTTAATATAGTTTTGTTTGGTTTGTATGCTGTGCAGTGGGAGTCACATTTCACACATTTCCATGTGGATATCCTGTTATTGCAGCAACATTTGTTGATTTTTTCTTTTTTTTTGAGTGCATAGGCTGAAAATTGAACCCTGGTCTCCTGCATGGCAGTCTGGAATTCTACCACTGAACCACCTTTGCACCCTCAATATTCCCCCCCCCCCCCACAATCACACAGTCACATTGGGAAAGGTATATCATTATACAGTTATCTTCAAGAAACATGGCTATTGGAACACAGCTCTACATTTTCAGGCAGTTCCCTCCAGCTTCTCCATTACACCTTAACTAAAAAGGTGATGTCTATATAATAGATATCGATAGTGTGGACCTTCCTGACAATGTGGGACAGAAATCCTAGAATGAGCTGGGACTCGGCATCAAAGGATTGAGAAAATCTTCTTGACCAAAAGTGGGAAGAGCAAAGTCAATATAGTTTTGAAAAGATGTAGAAAACACTTTTGCATTTTGATAAGTATTTTAAAATATAAGGTTAGACTACAGTGCAGTAACAGGTATCCTCTTGTTACTGTAAACTGGATTAGAAGGCAATCTTCAGAATTCCAGAAATGTCCTAAACAAATAAAGCAAAATTGAAATATTTTAATTTACAATCAGGATAAACTGCATTCAATGAGGAATTAAGGATCTGAGTTCCAGTCACCATTTTGTGTGCTGTGACCTCTGGATACACAATCATAAAATGAAAAGGGTGAAGGGAGGTCATCTTGAATTTCCTCTCCAGCTGTTATTTTGTGGTGCCATCAATCATAGTTACATGCACCAAGCTGTTTTGGGTCAGAAATTTAAAACCCAGTAATTTAATGTATAGTACTTTTAAATGTCTACTTCATTTTTTAAGTCTTATTCTTAATAAAAAAATATATATATATTTCCATGTTTTCTTATATTTAAATATATTTTCCCATTTAGCAGCCTTCTCATTGATAGCAATAAAAAAGTTTCTTAAGGATATATCTTTTCATTTCTAGTTTCTGTTTGTCTTCAGTCTGCTTTTTAAATTTTTTTGTTGAGTTATGGAGGCCAAAAGCTTCACCACCACCTTCTCACAGGATTTATCACCCTTATCCAAAACCACATCATTCTTCCTGAGTTCTAACAACTTGGAAAGTTATCTACAGAGCTCTGCATTAGCCTCTCCTTCTGATGGAGATTCTGTAGTAGCTACATTTTACGGCTTCAGGTGTCAAACCTGTTATAGTGTTCTGCTTGGAGCCAGGATTGATGTGGATGGCTATGGTGACACAACCTTTAGGATCAACTCCCACAGGATGAGAATGAGAAAGTGGTTTTCTTGATTCCTTGCTCTGGCTTTTACCCTTGTTTCTTATACCAGCTTTCTTAGGCATCTTGATGCCAAATAAAGGTAGAAATTCCAGGTTCCTCTCTTACTGCCTCAGCCCAGTGTGGAGATACAGCATCCTGGGAGTATGTATTCTTTTTTCTTTTTAAACATTTGTTCTCCCTATTATTTATTTATTATTATTTTTGCATGGGCAGGCACCAGGAATCGAACCCAGGTCTTCGGCATATATTTATTTTTAATCCATATATATATTTTAACTCATCTGTCAATATCGTAGATAAAAGGAGCTAATGAGGTGCAAGATTTTCACACTCACATATTCACATTGTGAAAGCTGTATCATTATATATTCATCTTCAGGAAGCATGGCTACTAGCACACAGCTCTACAGTTTCAGGCACTTCCCTCTATCCTCTCTAATACACCTTAAATTAAAAAGGAGGTACCTGTAAAATGCGTAAGAATAACCTCCTGGATAACCTCTCGACTCTGTTTGAAATCTCTCCGTCATTGACACTTTATTTTGTCTCATTTCTCTCTTCACCCTTTCAGTCGAGAAGGTTTTCTCAATTCCTTGATGCTAAGTCCCAGCTCATTCTAGAATTTCTGTCCCAGATGGCCAGGGAGGTTTACACCCCTGGGAGTCATGTCCCATGTAGAGATGGGGAGGGTGGTGAATTTACCTGGCATGTTGACTGATAGGCCAGATCTGAGCAAAAAAGAGGTTCTCTAGGGGTGACTCTTAGGCCTCATTTTAAGTAGGTTTAGTCTATCCTTTGCAGGGATAAGTTTCATATGAACAAACCCCAAGATTGAGGGCTTGGCCTATTGATTTGATTGTCCCCACTGCTTGCAAGAATTCAGGAATTCTTGAAATGGGGAAGCTGAATTTTCTCCCTTTCTTGCAGTTCCCCCAAGGGGACTTTGCGAGTTCTTTTTTATTCACTGTTTAAATCAGTCCTCTCTCTTTCCTTCTGGTTTTGTTTGTGCCCCCAGCCCTCCTCCCTCTATGATTCTCACGTTCACTTTCATTGAGTGTGCTATCCATTTCTGAATTTTTACAGTCAGTCCTGTTGCCCAATCTGTATCCCTTCAGCTCCAGTTACCCAAATATCTACCCAATTTCTAGCTCTTGATGGTCTCTGTTCTTAACTGAAATTCTCCAAGTTCATTCATTAATGTTAGCTCATGTCAGTGAGACCATGCAATATTTGTCCTTTTGTGTCTGGCTAATCTCACTCAGCATAATGTCCTCAAGGTGCATCCGTGTTGTTACATGCTTCATGACTTCATTCTGTCTTACAGCTGCTTAATATTCCATCATATGTGTATACCACAGCTTGTTTAACCACTCATCTGTTGATGGACATTTGGGCTGTTTCCATCTCTTGGCCATTGTAAATAATACTGCTATAAACATTGGTGTACCAATGTCTGTTTGTGTGCTTACCTTCATGTCCTCTGAGTAGATGCCTAGCAATGGTATTGCCAGGTCATATGGCAATTCTGTACTTCCTGAGGAACTGTGAAACTGCCCTCCACAGGGGTTGTACCATTTGACATTCCCACCAGCAGTGGATAAGTGTGCCTCTTTCTCCACATCCTCTCCAGCACTTGCCATTTTCTGTTTTATTGATAATGGCCATTCTGGTGGGTGTGAGATGATATCTCATTGTGGTTTTGATTTGCATTTCTCTAATAGCCAGGGAAGTTGAGCATCTCTTCATGTGCCTTTTGGCCATTTGTATTTCCTCTTCTGAGAAATGTCTGTTCAAGTCTTTTGCTCATTTTGTAGTTGGGTTGGCTGTCTTTTTGTTGTTGAGTTGAACAGTCTGTTTTTATATTCTAAATAGTAGACCCTTATCTGAAAGATCATTTCCAAATATTGTCTCCCATTGTGTAGCCTGTCTTTTTACTTTGTTGATGAAGTTCTTTGATGCACAAAAGTGTTTGATGTTGAGGAGTTCCCATTTATCTATTTCTTTCTTCAATGCTGGTGCTTTGGGTGTAAGAGCTACGAAACCACCTCCTATTATAAGATTTATAAGCTATTTCCCTACATTTTCTTCTAAAAGTTTTATGGTCTTAGAGCTATTGGTTAGGTCTGTGATCTATTTTGAGTTAATTTTTGTATAGGGTATGAGATATGGATCCTCTTTCATTCTTTTGCAAGTGGATATCCAGTTCTGCAAGCACCATTTATTGAAGAGACTGTTCTGTCCCAGGTGAGTTGCTTATCAAAGATCAATTGTCCATAGATGAAAGGGTATTTATCTGAACACTATTCGATTCCATTGGTCAGTATATCTATCTTCATGCCAGTACCGTGCGGTTTTGACAACTGTAGCTTCGTAGTATGCCCTAAAGTTAGGTAGTATGAGACCTCCAACTGAATTTGCTTTTTCAGGATATTTGTAGCTATTCGGGGCACCCTGCCTTTCCAGATAAATTTGGTTAATGGTTTTTCTATTTCAGAAAAGTAAGTTTTTTGGGATTTTAATTGGTATTGCATTGAATCTGTAAAAATCAATTTAGGTAGAATTGACATCTTAACTATATTTAGTCTTCGATTCCATGAACATCATATGCCTTTGCATTTATTTAGGTCTTCTGTGATTTCTTTTAGCAATTTCTTATAGTTTTCTTTGTATAGGTCCTTTGTATCCTTAGTTAAATTTATTCCTAAATATTTTATTCTTTTGGTTGCAATTGTAAATGGAATTTTTTTCTTGATTTCCCCCTCAGATTACTCATTACTACTATATAGAAGGACCACAGATAATTTTGAGTGTTGATCTTGTAACCTGCTACTTTGCTGTACTCATTTATTAGCTCTAGTTTGCTGTGGATTTTTCAAGGTTTTTGACATATAGTATATCATTTGCAAACAGTGAGAGTTTTACTTCTTCCTTTCCAATTTTGATGCCTTGTATTTCTTTTTCTTGTCTAATTACTCTGGCTAGAACTTCCAGCACAATGTTGAATAAAAGTGGTGATAGTGGACATCCTTGTCTTGTTCCTGATCTTAGGGGGAAAGTTTTCAGTTTTTCCCGATTGAGGATGATGCTAGCTGTGGGTTTTTCATATATTCCCTCTATCCTTTTGAGGAAGTTCCCTTCTATTCCTATCCTTTAACGTGTTTTCAACAAGAAAGGATGTTGAATTTTGTCAAATGCCTTTTCTGCATCAATCGAGATGATCATGTTGTTTTTCTGCTTTGATTTGTTGGTGTGGTGTATTACATTAACTGAATTTCTTATGTTGAACCATCCTTGCATATCTGGGATGAATCCTACTTGATCATGGTGTGTAATTCTTTTAATGTGCTTCTGGACTCGATTTTCAAGAATTTTGTTGAGAATTTTTTCATCTATGTTCGTTAGAGAGATTGGTCTGTAGTTTTCTTTTTTTGTAATATTTTTGTCTGGCTTTGGTATGAGGGTGACGTTAGCTTCGTAGAATGAGTTAGCTTTCCCTCCTCTTCATTTTTTTTTGAAGAGTTTGAGCAGGCTTGGTACTAATTCTTTCTTGAATGTTTGGTAGAATTCACATGTGAAGCCATCTGGTCCTGGACTTTTCTTTTTGGGGAGCTTCTTAATGACTGATTCAATTTCTTTACTTGTGATTGGTTTGTTGAGGTTGTCTGTTTCTTCTCAAGTCAGTGTTGGATGTTCATGCCTTTATAGGAAGTTGTCCATTTCATCTACATTGTTGTATTTATTAGCATAAAGTTGTTCATAGTATCCTCTCATTACTTCCTTTATTTCTGTGGGTTTAGTGGTTATGTCTTCTCTTCCATTTCGGGTCTTACTTATGTACATCCTCTCTCTTCTTTTTGTCAACCTTGCTAAGGGTCCATCAATCTTACTGATTTTCTCATAGAACCAGCTTCTGGTTTTGTTGATTTTCTCAGTTGTTTTCATGTTCTCAGTTTCATTTATTTCTGCTCTAATCTTTGTTATTTCTTTCCTTTTGCTTGCTTTGGGGTTAGTTTGCTGTTCTTTCTCTAATTCTTCCAAGTGGACAGTTAATTCCTCGATTTTTGCTCTTCTTTTTTTGATATAGGCATTTTGGGCAGTAAATTTCCCTTTTAGCACTGCCTTTGCTGCATCCCACAAGGTTTGTTATGTTGTGTTTTCATTTTCATTTGCCTCGAGATATGTACTGATTTCTCTTGTAATTTCTTCCTTGGCCCACTGATTGTTTAAGAGTTTGTTGTAAAACTTCCATATATTTGTGGATTTTCTGGTCCTCTGCCTTTTATTGATTTCCATCTTCATTCCTTTATAATCTGAGAAAGTTTTTTGTATGATTTCAATCTTTCCAAATTTATTGAGACTTGCTTTGTGACCCAGCATATGGTCTGTTTTTGAGAATGATCCATGAGCACTTGAGAAAAATGTCTGTTAAGTCTGGCTCATTTATTATAATATTCAAATTCTCTGTTTCTTTGTTGATCCTCTGTCTATAAGTTCTATCCATTGATGAGAGTGGGGAATTGGAGTCTCCACCTATTATTATGGTCTCTTTTCAGTGTTTGCCTCGTGTATTTTGGATCACTGTGTCTAGGTGCGTACATATTTATGGTTGTTACGTCTTCTTGTTGAATTCTTTCTTTTATTAATACATAATGTCCTTCTTTGTCTCTTTTAGTTGTTTTATTTTTATAGTCTTATTTGTTGGATATTAGTATAGGTATTCCTGTTCTTTTCTAATTGTTGTTTGCATGAAATGTCATTTCCCAACCTTTCACTTTCAGCCTATGTTTATCCTTGAGTCTAAAATGCATCTCCTATCCACGATAGCATAAAGATGGGTCCTGTTTTTTAATCCATTCTGCCAGTCTATGTCTTTTGATTGGGGAATTCAATCCATTAACATTTGATGTTATTACTGTACAGGTAGTGTTTTCTTCTACCATTTTGCCTTTTGGATTTTATATGTCACATCTAATTTTTCTACTTTTTACCTCTACTGATAGTCTTCATTTCCACACTTTTCTCCACACTTCTCTGTCCTCTCCTTTCTTGTCTTTCTCTTGCAGAGCCAATCTCTTGGTCACAAATTCTCTCAGTGGTTTTTTGTCTGAAAATATTTTAATTTTTCCTCTTCTTTTTTTGGGGGTGCATATGCAGCAGCAGGAATTGAACCCAGATCTCTGGCATGGCAGGCAAGAACTCTGTCACTGACCCACTGTGGCACGCCCTCCTCTTCATTTTTGAAGGACAGTTTCACTGGATATAGAATTCTCTTGCTTGGCAGTTTCTCTCTTTTAGTATCTTTTCCACGTCTGTTCGAACATCCTAAATTAATTGTTTCAACACCTGTATCTCATTTGAATTGTTGGTTTGTTCCTTTGACTGGGCCATATCTTCAGTTTTCTAGTATGATTCGTTATTTTTCCTGGCTCTAGACATTTAATTTCCTTAATTAATTTATTCTGGAGATTGTTTTCACTTTTTTTACCTAGGATTTTCTTGCTGGATGACTTTGTTGTCTAAGTGTTCTTTGACATTCAGTTCAGCTTATTCTAGACCTCTAGCTTAGGTTTTGTTTAATAGATCAGAATTTTTCAGTTCTTGTTTTCTTGTTTCTTGCCCTGCCTATGGTGCTTTTTACTTCCCCCTCTTAGGAGAGTCTACTTAGGTATTATAGACCCCAGTCAGATTTTCCCAGACCAAACTGGCCTCCTCTCAGGAGGAAAGAGTCACCTGTGACAGTTTTCCCTGAGGGTGAGACCCAGCAGGTTGAAAGATTTTCCTATGAAACCTCTAGACTGTGTTTTTCCTATCCTGCCCAGTATGTGGCACTTGACTGCCTGCGGGTCCCACCAGCATGAAGTGATGTGGTGCCTTTAACTTCAGCAGACTTTCCCTGCTGGGGATGTGGTCGAGACAGAAGAGAGGTTGTATGGTGGCTTTAATTGCTTTAATTTTACAGACCCTGGCATCTGAATTCCTGGAGGGAGGGATTCTACCTGAGCTGGGCCCTACCCCTCTCCTGGGGAAGGCACAGCCTCCAGACAAGCTCTCAGAGAAGCTTAATTCTGTCCTTGCCTGGGGCAGTTGGAACCTGAGAAGCCTTGCAGTTGTATCCAAAGAGCAGTCAAGCCATAGAAACACAGCCACAAAAAAAGAAAAGAAAGAAAAATCCTTTTCCTAGTAAGACCCCTGTTCCTTGGATTTACAATCAAGATCTTACATTGGTAGGTTGCTCTGTGTATCTGCAGGTCCTGTGTACCCCCTCCTTTCCTTCAGGGCCCAGACGCTTATAAGTATTTTGTGGTGACCTGATCTGAAAAAAACTGTGTTTTGTTTTTTTTCTTTTTCCGTTAGCCCTCCCCCTCTGCACAGGGCCACAAACCAGCAACCTCAGCTTTTACTGGAGGTTCGGCTGGGCTGGGGGCCTGTTTGTAGTAGTCAGAATTTGTTAATTAATTCCACAGTTGTAGTTTAGTTGAGCATAACCCCTTTAAGGTCTCTTTCCTTTCCCCTCTGGGAAGCAGTCTGTAGGGAAGGGGCGGCAGCCTCCATGGCTTGGGGCACTCATGGTTCTGGGTGGAATCGCAGCTGGTCCAACTTGTCTGGACTGGTGTACGCTGTGTGTCTGGTCACTAATGTGACCCTGGCAGTTCTTCTGTACTGTTCCTGGCTATTTACTAGCTGCTCTGGAAGATGAACTAAATCCCACACCTCACTAAACTGCCAACTTGGACCCCTCAGTCCTGTTCTCTTTTTGCCAGTATGTATTCTTAATAGTATCAGGCAGAGTTTTAGTGTATTGAATACTCGGCTTGATTTAACCTCCATTAATTGGAACACTATATTATTAATGGAAATTAGGGATATAAGGTAAATTAGAGGTATTTTATTTTAATGGCTTTGCCTTCAGATTATTAAATCTACAAAGAAATGAAATTCATTTAATTGTAATTAGGCATGTCTACAATTGTAGTACTTACTTTATGAAGTAGATAGGCAGGGGCAGGCATTGATTTAATCAGGATAAAGTTTTGTGGGCCAGATCATTTTCCTACCTATAAAATAGAGTACTAACTCATTTGGACTAAAATACGAGTAAGTAGAAAGTTTGGAGACCTGCTGCATGTTTTGTGCTTTTTGGATCAAATGATGCCCTTTATCTTTTTTTTAATAAAGTTTTATTGAGATGTACTCACACACCATACAGACCATCTGAAATATACAACTGATGGCTCACAGTGTCATCACGTAGTTGTGCATACATCCCCATGATCGATTTTGGAGCATTTTCATTACTCCAGAATGGAAATAAACAGAAGAAATAAACCCAAATCCTCCCATACCCCTTATTCCTTACCACCACCCCTGCATTGACTGATAGTATTGGTGGTGTACATTAGTTAACTATCAATGAAAGAATGTTAAAATATTACTGGTAACTGTAGTCCACTATTTGCAACAGGTACATTTTCCCCCCATGTATCCATCTATTTTTTTTTTAAACATTTGTTCCCCCTACTATTTATTTATTTTTAATTTTTTAATTTTTTTAAACATAACAACATACAAACACAGACATTCTTACCATATAATCATTCCGTTCTTGGTGTATAATCAGTGACTCGTAGTATCATTACATAGTTGTATATTCATCACCATGATCTATTTATTTATTTTTAGTCCATATGTTTTACTCATCTGTCTATACCGTAGATAAAAGGAGCAACAGACAGAAGGCTTTCAGAATCACGTAGTCACATTGTGAAAGCTATATGATTGTACATCTTCAAGAAACATGGATGCCCTTTATCTTAGTTGAAGTCTTATGATCTGCCGTATGTTTTGAAAAATAGGAATGTTTTACTTTTCTTCATTTTGCTCTTTTTTAGGAAAACACCAGATGTTGTTGTTGGCAGTTTTTGTGACTCCTCTTATTGATCTTCGTTCTGATTTCTCCAAGTTTCAGGAAATGATAGAAACAACTTTAGATATGGATCAGGTATGCAGTATGCTTATTAATTTAAAGAGCAGGATATCTTTGCAAATCCAAGGTACATTAGAACACCTTCTCTTCCCATATACCTTTTCAGTATTTAATTTTGGTAACTTTGTGTGAAACCTTTGTGGAGAAAACAGAATGTAAGCTAAAGTGATAGTTGGGAAAGGGACTTTTACAATAATTTAAGTGGATTAAAATGAGGAAAGATTGACAGGAAATAACTACTGAGTATAACTCGTCTCGTTAAAGAAAATCTTATAAATGAGATAGTTCACCTGTGAGCTAAGTTTTGTTTTGTTTAATTGCAAGAGAAGGAAAATTATAGTCAGTGGAAAGGCGGGCAGAGTGAAGTAAATGTGGAATGAGAGAAGAAAGACTACTCCACTTTCTTTCCATGTAGGGAATTTCTTTGGGAGAATAGGTTAGAGTCTGTGCAGATCTCCTGAGTAGTTATTAAATGAAACAAATAGTTTCTGATGACTTTAACAACTCTTTAGTTCTAATTTCTTGTTAGTTGAAAACAACATTTAGGGTTTAATTTGTGATCTGTAATTTGTGGTCAAATGTTTAATAGCTGTGATCAGTAATTTATATGTAAATATAAGATGGAAATAGTTACTGAAATACTTGAAAATATTCCTATATGAAAATGAATTTGAAAGCAAAATTTATGGAATGGTTTGTATCTGTTAAAAATTTGTTTATATTAACTATTTTTTTCGGTTTTTCAAAAAGCCATTTGGTGTAGTGCTTTTTTTTTTTTTAACGGTGTTGACTTTAAAAATATTTTGAAATTTTGCTGTTTCTTATAAATTTCTTGTTAAAAATGATCATGCCAGGAGTGTGTGCTCCCATTGTTCGTATAAAGGTTGCAATTTTGTTTACGAATGGAAGGATTTTTTGCATTTATATTGATATCAGTGGGAGTATTTGTTTTGAGCTAATAGTTGCCTCATGTGATGTTGGTGTTTTGTTTTCACCTTTTTTTAAATATATTTTTATTGATGAAACTTAACATACATTCTTTTTTTATTTTAATAGTTTTATTGTAAAAACTTAACATACGTACAAACATTCTTTACATACAAATATTCCTAACATGGTGTACAATCAATGGCTCAAAATACCATCACATCATCATGATAATTATTTGAACATTTGCATCTCTCCAGCAAAAGAAATAAAAAAGAAAAAAACTCATACATACCATACACCTTACCCCTCTTTCTCATTGGCCACTAGTATTTCCATCTACCCAATTTATTTTAACCTTTATTCCCCCTGTTATTTGTTTTTTATCCATATTTTTTACTCGTCTGTCCATACCCAGGTAAAAGGAGCATCAGATTTTCACAATCACACTGTCACATTGTTAATAACTATATCATTATATAATCATCTTCAAGAAACAAGCCTACTGGAAATAGCTCTACAGTTTCAGGTACTTCCCTCTAGCCACACCAATATACCAGAAAGTAAAAAGGGGGATATCACTATAATGTGTAAGAATAACCTCCAGGATAACCTCTCAACTGTGTTTGAAATCTCTCAGCCATTGACACTTTATTGTTTCCTCCTTTTGGTCAAGAAGGTCTTCTCATTCTCTTGATACCGGGTCCCATCTCATTCTGAGATTTCTTTGCCACATTGCTGGGGCGATTTATAATTCTGGGAGTCATGTCGCACATAGAGGGTGTGCAGGCAGTCAGTTCACTTGGTGTGTCGGTTTTGAAAGAGAGCCACATCTGAGCAACAAAAGAGGTTCTTTGGGCAATTGCTTCACAGCCTTTTGGCTAAGATCAAGTGTTGTCAGTTTAGTATCTGATGCATCCTCTGTCCGTGGACAGTATATTAAACGGATCTTTGGAGTTGGGAGATGGAATGGGAGCTTGCTCCGTCCACTCCATGAATTGACCTGGTATTGCAATATTTCCAGGAACGGTGCACCAACGAAAAAAAAGGAGGTTCCTTGGGGGTGACTCTTAGGCCTAATTTTAAGTAAGCTTAGGCTATCCTTTTCAGAAATAAGTTTCATTGCAGTGACCCCTAAGATCAAAGGCTCACCCTATTGATTTGGTGGTCCCCACTGCTTACAGGAATATCAGAAATTCTCCAAATGGGAAGTTGAATATTTTCCCTTTCTCCCTGTTCCCCCAAAGGGACTTTGCAAATACTTATTTATTCACTGTCCAGATCACTCTGGAATTTATCAGGGCATCGTACTAACCTGGACAAACCAACAAAATCTCATGCCCTATTCAAAATTTCATGTCCTTATGGTGTTCATCTAAACTGACCATACAAGTCAAATTAGAAAATGCACTATCCTAAATATAAATTCTGCACCAAATAAACATCTCTCCCTTTAGTCTCACACAGAAGTTGAAGTTTTAAAGTGTGGACGATATCATCCTTTACCCAGTCTTCTGATATACCTTAGTCCTATCCAGATCAACTTCATTCATATCTCTACTTGATTAATATCACGTTTTCATCTTTTTGAGCAGTTCGTGTATAAGGCACTGCTGACTTTCATAGCTTCAGAGCTCTAACTCTGAGTCTCACGTGTCACATAAATACCTGAAGTTTCTGGGAAAGACCATGTTGCATATACAAACAGGTCAGTATCTCAGAATTCAGAACTAACAGTTAAACTTTTTGAATATGTGTGATTGCTTTAAGAACTTACAATGTAGGACCCTTTACAATAAGCCCCAGCCTAATAACACAGACTTTTGATTTTAGTTCACCAAAATTTTTTTTATATTATTGTTAGTCCATATGATTGAGGCATGATAATATTTGTCTCTTTGTTCCTACATTTCATTCAACATACAGCTCTAAGGTTCATTCACCTAGTTGCATGCTGCACAGTTTATTCCTTCTTGTGCTGTTCAGTAGTCCATTATATGTGTACATCATAGTTCCCCCTTCTATTCCTCAGTAATTGTACCCTTAATTCACCTCCATTCATTGTGGATCACAAACAATATACTGAGCAATGTAGTTTCAGGATCATATAGCAAACCCACCCCTAGCCTTCTGTGGAACCATCATGCTTCCCTCCAAGGGGCTAGACCTCTCATTTCCCTACTGACAGTGAATAGGTACATCACTTTCTCTGCATTTTTTCTAGCACTTGTTTCTCTCTTCATTTTTTTTTATAGTTCAGGTGCAGCTTCATTCAGTGTTTTAACATAGTTACATTACAATTAGGTATTATTGTGCTGTCCATTTTTGAGTTTTTGTATCTAGTCCTGTTGCACAGTCTGTATCCCTTCAGCTTCAATTACCCATTATCTTACCCTGTTTCTAACTCCTACTGGTCTCTGTTACCAGTGATATATTCCAAGTTGATTCTTGAATGTCAGTTCACATCAGTGGGACCATACAGTATTTGTCCTTTAGTTTTTGGCTAGACTCACTCAGCATAATGTTCTCTAGGTCCATCCATGTTATTACATGCTTCATAAGTTTAGTCTGTCTTAAAGCTGCATAATATTCCATCGTAGGTACACACCACAGTTCGCTTAGCCACTCGTCCGTCGACGGACACTTTGGCCGTCTCCATCTCTTTGCAACTGTAAACGATGCTGCTATAAACACTGGTGTGCAAATGTCCGTCTGTGTCTTTGCCCTTAAGTCCTTTGAGTAGATACCTAGCAGTGGTATTGCTGGGTCGTAATCCATTCTGCCAGTCTATGTCTTTTGATTGGGGAATTCAGTCCATTAACTTTTAGTGTTATTACTGTTTGGATAATATTTTCCTCTACCATTTTGGCTTTTGTATTATATATATCATATCTGATTTTCCTTCTTTCTACACTTTACTCCATACCTCTCTCTTCCGTCTTTTCGTATCTGACTCTAGTGCTCCCTTTAGTATTTCTTGCAGAGCTGGTCTCTTGGTCACAAATTCTCTCAGTGACTTTTTGTCTATAAATGTTTTAATTTCTCCTTCATTTTTGAAGGACAATTTTGCTGGATATAGGAGTCTTGGTTGGCAGTTTTTCTCTTTTAGTATTTTAAATATATCATCCCACTGTCTTCTAGCTTCCATGGTTTCTGCTGAGAAATCTACACATAGTCTTATTGGGTTTCCCTTGTATGTGACAGATTGTTTTTCTCTTGCTGCTTTCAGGATCCTCTCTTTCTCTTTGACCTCTGACATTCTAACTAGTAAGTGTCTTGGAGAACGCCTATTTGGGTCTATTCTCTTTGGGGTGCGCTGCACTTCTTGGATATGTAATTTTAGGTCTTTCATAAGAGTTGGGAAATTTTCAGTGATAATTTCTTCCATTAGTTTTTCTCCTCCTTTTCCCTTCTCTTCTCCTTCTGGGACACCCACAACACGTATATTTGTGCGCTTCATATTGTCATTCAGTTCCCTGATCCCCTACTCAAGTTTTTCCATTCTTTTCCCTATAGTTTCTGTTTCTTTTTGGAATTCAGATGTTTCATCCTCCAAATCACTAAATCTATCTTCTGTCTCTTTAAATCTACCATTGTAGGTATCCATTGTTTTTTCCATCTTTTCTACTTTGTCCTTCACTCCCATAAGTTCTGTGATTTGTTTTTTCAGATTTTCTATTTCTTCTTTTTGTTCAGCCCATGTCTTCTTCATGTCCTCTCTCAATTTATTGATTTGGTTTTTGAAGAGGTTTTCCATTTCTGTTCGTATATTCAGCATTAGTTGTCTCAGCTCCTGTATCTCATTTGAACTATTGGTTTGTTCCTTTGACTGGGCCATATCTTCAGTTTTCTGAGCGTGATCCATTATTTTCTGCTGGTGTCTGGGCATTTGATCAGATTTCCCTGGGTTTGGGACCCGGCTGGTTGAAAGGTTTTTCTGTGAAATCTCTGGGCTCTGTTTTTCTTTTCCTGCCCAGTAGGTGGTGCTCGTGGCGCTCGTCTCTCTGCGGGTCCCACCAGTAAAAGATGTGCTGTGGCTCCTTTAACTTGCCAATCCGAATCTCGCAGTCGGCCCGGGAAGCCGCACGTGGAGGGGGGGGTCGCCGACCACCGCGACTTGGGGGAGTACCGGTCCAAATTGCCCAGCTGGCCCGAGACGCCAAGCGTGGCGGGAGGGCCCCGCTATCCAACGTTCCCAGTCGGACGGGGAAGCCACGTGTGTGGAAGGGACCCGATCGCCAGCCGCCCCAGCCCGGGAAAGAGCGCGCCCCTTGGGTATCTCACCGCAGCAGATTCTCCCTGCCTGTTCAGCCGTTCCAGAATGGGGTACGCTGTCTTTTTGGTCTCTGTCGTGGCTCCGGGAGCTGTTTTATATTGTTTCTGTTTCTTTAGTTGCTGTTCTGGAGGAGGAACTAAGACCTGCGCGTCTTACTAAGCCGCCATCTTCTCCGGAAGTCTCTCTCTTCATTTTTAAACGGTTTTATTCACACATCATACAATTCACCCTAATTGTATAGACATGCCTTTGCCACCATACTCTATCTGAAGATTTTTCTTTTTCTTCCACACAAAATTCTTGTCCCTTTCTCAAACCCCGGGCCTGTTGACATTTTGTTTTGGCATAATGCCTTTGTTACATTCAGTGGAAGCATATTGCAGTATTACTGTTTTCACTGGATCTTTTTTTTTTTATATTATTTTTATTGACAAAGTGTAACAGCATACACACATGACCATTCTTAACATATGAACATTCCATTCTTGTTATGTAATAAATGACTCAAAATATCATCACATAGTTGTATATTCATCACTGTGATCATTTCTTAGAACATTTGCATCACTCCAGAAAAAGAAATAAAAAGAAAATAGAAAAACTTATATATACCATACCTTAATTTTTATCCATTTCTGAATTTTTACAATCAGTTCTGTTATACAATCTGTATCCCTTCAGCTCCAGTTACCTAATGTCTACCCTATTTCTATCTCCTGATGACCTGTGTTATTAACTGAAATTCTCCAAGTTCATCCATTAATGTTAGTTCATATCAGTGAGACCAGGCAGTATTTGTTGTCCTTTTGTTTCTGGCTAATCTCACACAGCATAATGTCCTCAAAGTGCGTCCATGTTGTTACATGCTTCATGACTTCATTCTGTCTTACAGCTGCTTAATATTCCATCATATGTGTATACCACAGCTTGTTTAGCCACTTGTCTGTTGCTGGACATTTCGGCTGTTTCCATCTCTTGGCAATTGTAAATAATGCTGCTATAAACACTGGTATGCCAATGTCTGTTTGTGTCCTTCCCTTCATGTCCTCTGAATAGATACCTAGCAATGGTATTGCTGGATCGTATGGCAATTCTATTCTTAGCTTCCAGAGGAACTGCCAAACTGCCTTCCACAGGGGTTGTACCATTTGGCATTCCCACCAGCAGTGGATAAGTGTGCCTCTTGCTCCACATCCTCTCCAGTACTTGTTGTTTTCTGTTTTGATAATGGCCATTCTAGTGGGTGTGAGATTTTCACTGAATGTTGACTAAGACTTGAAGACCCTAAATCTAATTTGCTATGTGCCCTCTGTGTGTGTATATATATAGATATGTGCTTAAATTTTAGTTTTATTTTATTAAGTAAATGGATGATTGTACAATTTTTTCCAATTATTTGCAGATCAAACAACCAAAAAACTTGCATCTTTCCTCCCTCTGTCTGAGAATTGTGATCTTGCCTGCAGTTAGATAGAGTTGTATAGTTCTTGGGCCGTTAAACACACACGCACACACAGCCTGACTACAGTAGTACAATATAGCTGTAACAGCAAGAACTGAGCTTTTCAGTGTCACTGCAGTTGTATACCCCTGGAGGGACCTGGAGGTCAATTCAAGATCAATTGAAATGCTGCAATTGATCTTACTCTTTGTGGCCACCTTTATTATTCTAAGTTGCTATATTTTTGCCTTAATATGTTGGGTCTCAAGGGTAAGCATTTATTCGAATTTACCTGGAATGTTGCTTAAACGCAGATTCCTGGACCCAATCCCTAGAATCAGATTCTTTAGGTCTGGGCTTGGGCTGAGAAATTTACATTTCCGACATGTTCACAGGTCATGTTGATGTTTATCTGAGGTTTATACTTTGAGAACTACTTAATAAATTAGGGATGTAATCAAATCTTTAAAGCGAGAATGAATGTGCTATTTTTTGTTACCAATTTATAACCTTCTCAAAATGCTGTGCTTTTGGGCAATCACTGGGCAATATCACTGGGCCCAAAATCCATTTATATAATTGAGAATCTTTAATAGGTTCTTAAAATTTGGAGCCCCTCTATCAGTTTATGATCCTCTATTAAAGATTCTCCTGCAGCTATCTTTTTATCTGGGCTATCACATTCATACTTACACAGCCTGCCCAACCAGATGCGGAGACCCTGCATTTTAGGATAATAAAACCCGTCTCTTTGCCCACTTTTGGATAGAAAAGACTGTCTTCCAGCAATAAATTATTTGTTTCATATGTAGAATCTACTCATTGGTGACACCTACACGCGCGCGCGCGCGCGCGCACACACACACACACACACACACACACACACACACACACACACAGTTATATTCTCCACACTTAGAATTAACCCTGGCAGCAAGTCATCATTTTTGCTTATAAAGTTGCCCCCCTTTTTTTTTAAAGGAAAAACGCTCCTGTGAAACTGTTTTATATAAATACATACACACACCTACACATGTAAAATGTATATTGTTTATGTATATATTTCGTATATATTACATATGTGTGTGTGCATGACATTCAAACTGTAGAAAGGTAAAGCTATTGAATTTAAAAATACCCTGCATATCTACTGGCCAGAAATAATTGTTAATGTTAAATTTGTCCTCAGCTTTGGGACGTATTGAGGATTTGGGGGTCAAGTTTTTTAATATTTGTGTGGTATGAATGCTATTAACTGGGTGGAACCAGAAATTTGGGGCCTTTTTACAACAAAGTTTTGTCCCATCCAAAATGCCAGCAGTGCCTGTGTTGTAAAACAGCTAATGATCTTTTTAAGCTTACAAACAGACCAAATGGATAGATAAATATGGATAAATTAGAGAAGTTTATACTATAGATATTTCTAATCTGAAAAGGCTTCAGTTTAATGTTACTTAAGTGTAATGGGAAAAAAAATTAAGGACTGTTGAACTTCAAATGAATAAGTTTCACCACGGGAGGGGAACAATAAAGAAAACTAATTGGAAAAATATGAAGAAATTGGATAGTTTGTTGAATGACTTTTAATTTTGGCTAGTATGAATCACCTGCTAGGAAAGTCTGAGCACTTAAGCAAGCACTCATCTATATGCTTTACCTCCCTTACCTCTTGGTTTTTAATGGTTTATTAAATTGTCCAGATTTGATTTGTAATGTGTACATTACATCTGGGAATTATAATTCTCAAAGTTTGGTGTTTTTTTTTGAATGCTGTATGGTGGAGTCACATTTCATTCTTTTTGCATGTGAGTGTTCTGTTATTGCAGCACCATTTGTTGAATTATTTTTGTTTGTTTGTTTGTTTTGGGAAGTACATGGACCAGGAATTAAATCCGGTCTCCCGCATGGCAGGCTAGAATTCTACCACTAACTACCCTTGTACCCCCTTAAAGTTCGTTTTTGTATGTAAATAGATTCAGTGGCCACCATTAGTCTTTTTGCCAAGGGTTCATCATTCTTGATTGGCTATATTTGGTTTTCAAGCTTTTTTCTCTTTTTCTTCTTTTTAAAGAAAGCTTAATGCATATTATAGTCCAGAATTTTTTCATGTTTGATGAATATCTCTGTCCTTTGGCTTTGATTCAACTTTTAATTGGTTATATTTAGTTTTCCAGCTTTTCTTACTTTCTTTTTAAAGAAAATTGGGTGGGTATAATAGTCCACAATTTTTTCATGTTTGATGAGTATCTGTTGTTTGGCTTTGTTTCAGCTCTTAATTTGATATATTTGGTTTTCAAGCTTTTCTTTTCTTTCTTTTTTTTTTTTTTTTTTTAAAGAAAGCTGGGTGGACATTATAGCCCAGAGTTTTTTCATGTTTGACGAGTATCTGTCCTTTGGCTGTGTTCTTCAACAAATTTTGATTGAATGTAATTATACTAGTTATAACTTTCTTCACCATTATCCTCTGACGTTCAGTGTTGATGAGCTATCTATGACAGCTTTAATTTACCCATCACCGCCACCACCCCCATCCCCATTGCAGCAGGTGATTTGTTTTTTTTTTCTGCCTGGAAGACTGAAGAACTCATTCATTCCTTTGTTGTTTCTTTCCTTTCCCTTTTTTTTTTTTTATGTATGCTGTATGATGGGTGTCACATTTCATTCTTTTCAATGTGAATATTCTGTTATTGCAGCACCATTTGTGGGTGAGGTGGGGGGAGTGCATGGGTCGGGAATTGAACCTGGGTCTCTTACATGGCAGATGAGAATTCTATCACTGAACTACCCTTGTACCTCCTCTTTCCTTTACTCCTACCCCACCCTCATCCTTTCCCTCTTCCCTTTCTTGTCCCTTGGACCTCTCTCCTTCCTTCTCCCTTTTCACCCTTTTCTCTAACTCTCCCCTTCTCTCCACATCCTTTCTCCTAATAAATTCTCTACTCCCTTTCTTCCTTTTTGAGGGTATCTTAAACTTTTAAAAATTTTCTATTATAAAATACTAGTCGTTCAATGAATAATTAATCAACATTTGTATGCTCAACAAAATCCCATTTGTACATATCCCTCCACAGAAATAGATCCAGTCGTATAATTGATGTTTATTATCATTTTCATGTATCTCATTACAATAATATGTAGTATTGGTTGTCTCTAGACTTAATATAAATGATATTTTGTCTCTATTTTGATTGAAATTGCGTTCACTTTAAGGGCTATTTGGCATCATTACCATATTGAATCTTTTGATCCATGAATGTTTTATCTTTGCTTTTTGTTGTTATTCAGTGATTGCCTTTTCCTTTTTTTAAATTTATTTATTAATTAAAAAAATAAACAAAATAAAACAATATACATAATCAGTAATTCACAATATCATCACTTAGTTGCGTATTCATCATCTTAGAACATTTGCATTAATTCAGAAAAAGAAATAATACAGTAGAAAAAGAAATGGAATGAACAAAGGAAAGAAAAAAAAAAAGATTATACCTACCATATACCCCTTACCCCTTGCTTTCATTGATCACTAGCATTTCAAACTAAATTTATTTTAGCATTTGTTCCCTGTATTATTTATTTTTATTCCATATGCTCTACTCCTTTGTTGACAAGGTAGATAAAAGGAGCATCAGACACAAGGTTTAACATAAAATTAACCATTTTGGAGTATTATATTCAGTGGAATTTAGTGTTCAACAGCGTTGAACAGCTACCACCTATATCAGGTTTCAGAACATTCTTATTACCACCAAAAGAAAATCCCACATCCCTTAAGTCATTCCCCATTCCTCCTTCTCCCTAGCTCCTGGCAACACTAATCAGATTTACCTATTCTGCTTACTTCAAAATGGAACTATACAATATGTGACCATTTGTGTAAATTTTTTTCTTCTATCGATTACTTGTCTCTTTCTTGCCGCTTTCACAATTTTTTTTCCTTTAGTTTTCACAAGTTTGATTGTCATAGTTTTGGTGTAGGTTTCTTTTTGGTTTATTCAGTTTAGAGTTTGCTGAACTTCTTGAATATTGTTCTAGTTTGCTAGCTGTCATAATGCAATATACCAGAAATGGAACGGCTTTTCAAAAGGGGAATTTATTAAGCTGCAAGTTTACAGTTCTATGGCCATGAAAATGTTCCAATTATTGCAAGTCTGTAGAAATGTCCAAATTAAGGTACCAACAAGAGATTACTTTCACTCAAGAAAGGCCAGTGAAGTTCAGGGTTTCCTTCTCAGCTGGAAAGGCACATGGCGAACATAGTGATGCCTGCTAGCTCTCTCTCCAGGCTTCTTTGTTTCAGTAAGCACCCCCAGGGATGTTTTCCTTTTTCATCTCCAAAGGTCTCTGGCTTCTTGTGGCTCTCTTCAAAAATGTTTCCTCTTTTAAAGAATTCCAGTAAGCTAATCAATACCCATAGGAATAGTTGGAGTCACATCTCACTCTAATTAAAGGTTAAGACCCACAACTGGGTGTGTCACATCTCCGTGGAGTAATCTAATGTAAGTTTCCAACCTACAGTACTGAAAAGGGATTAAAAGAAATGGCTGCCTCCACTAAATGGATCAGGATTAAACATGGCTTTTCCAGTATATATAATCCTTTCAAAGCAGCACAAATATATAGGCTTATCCCTTTTGCCAAATTTGGGGTATTTTTCTGCCATATCTTTGAGTACCAAGGGCCCAGGTTGATAGAAGCAGGTTTCCCTTTTTTTGCCATTAATAGTGGCAGTCCCCCCATTTTCCTTTATGCTGGTGACTCTCCATTTTGCAGGGGTTCAATGCTGTATTTTCCCCAACTCAGTGATATATTTATTTTAAAGATGCTTGTATTATTTTATATAGGATTTGTAGGGCACTGGTGTTTTTTTTTTTTTTTATCATCTGTTTTGCATGTTTGTTTTCCTGTGTCTAAATACTGTAATCTCTGTACCTTTCACGTGACTTCTCTGACAATGCCAAGCCTTTCTTACTATGTCAGTACTTGTAATTTCATTCATCAGTATTTCATCTTTCTGTGTTGTATTTATTAATTCTTTACTGATACAGTTTAAGTCATTCTTTTCACCTCACTTTTTATCAACCTATTTTTTAGTTCCTTTGTGTGGTTCTGGTGATAAATGAGTGATAATGTTGAAAAGACAGCTGAGTAGAGGTGATATGTGTGTTTGTTAGAATACCTTGGTTTTAGGTTAGAATACCTAGTTGGGTGGTTTATTTTCCAGATTGGTTTGGGGGAGTAATATATTGTTGAAAGATACCTGATTCACTGTGTATCCCTGCAAGTGTTTATTTTAGTAACTTAGAACCCATTTTCCCTGTACCACTTGGTTCCTCCCACCTGCCTTTTCAAAACAATACTCCCCACTTAGAAAAATGTAAGGATGGCTACTCAGTTGTCTTACTCCAGATTTGAGATTATTAGTGAATATTCTCAGAGTTTTGTTGACTAATTAATAGGTTACATGAAGGTGGCAGTGTGTGTAAGAACTTAGCTTGACTCTTGAGTTAATTCTCAAGTTAATTGGGTTAGGCACATTCTGTAGCACATTTTCAGTCTAATCACTGTGGGATTATTTTTTTACTGAAATTATCATAAATCTGCCCTTGCTTCTAGGTCATTTTCATTATGTGTTTAAATTACTACGTAATATTCTCTTCTATTGCTGTACTATTATGCAGATATTTGATAATTTATTGTTTCTGATTTGCTTTAACAGTCAAATCTGCAGAGTTATTTTTCATCCTGTGTTTTTGTTTTGGCATGGGCAGTCTCCGGGAATTGAATGTGGGTCTCCTGCATTGCAGGCAAGAACTCTGCCATTGAACCACCATTCCTCGCCCTGTGTTTTGTTTTTTTGTTGCATTATTTCTTTAAGTTGAATTCCTGGGAGTGGAGTGCTGTGTCAAAGAGTATAACAAATACCTCTGAGTCTTGTCACTCATTGCTTTTTTGTCTTTTAAAGGTTATATGCCACTTGCACTTTTACCAGAAATGAATGGATATACTAAAACACTGTTAGCCTTATTAGTATTTCAGTGGTGGTTTCTTTCTTACTTTCTCTTCCTTTTGTAAATGACTATAGGATGGTATCTCAAGGTTGCTTAAATATTTATATCTTATTATTACGGAGCTTTAGCATTTTCCTTTGGGTTAGTTTACTAGTTATTTTCTCCTCTATAAGTTGTATATTCTTCTCCTTGCTCATTTAATAGCCTTGATGTTTTTGTTATACATACAAACAAGTGCCTATACTAGAGAAAATATTAGCCTTTATTTTTCACATGATGTTTTATCATTTTAAAAAGTAGGTTTATTTAAAAACTAATTTTAATATTTTCATAGTTAAATCTTTTTTATTATTTTAAATTGAAAAATTTATTTGATAAATATTTCATTTACTTTTTTTGGCAACTTTTTGTTGTTTAATTTAATTTCCTTATTCCTTGTGGAGTTCATGTGAAAATGGTGCGGTCTAACTAAATGGGTAGTAATTGGGAAGAATCTTTGTTTTAGAAAAGTGACTCATGTTAAAATTTTTATGTATATTTCACTCTGTTTTGAGACTGCTAACTGTTCCATTGATTGTCCTGTTCTGTTTTTTCCAAAAAGAGTGTACTATTTTAGGTGTTATTTTACGTAATTTTTTAAATGTCTAGTAGGATAGATATATCATTCTTTTAAAAAAAGTTCTTATATAATGTCATCTTTAAATTTTACTTTTTTTGTGTACTTCAAAAAAGTATTCCTATTGAATTTTCAATTGCCATGTTAATCATAGGGACAGCATGTATGTTAACATTCACTTTAGTTTTCTACTTTCATAGTCTTTTTTTTTTTTTTTTTAATGTGAGCAGGCACTAGGAATTCAATCCGGGTCTCTGGCATGGCAGGCAAGAACTCTGTCTGCTGAGCTACCATGGCCTGACCAATAGTTTTTTATTTATTTATTTATGAAACATAACCACATACAAATACAAACATTCTTACCAAATGACCATTCCATTCTTGTTATATAATCAGTAACTCACAGTATCATCACATAGTTGTATATTCATCATCATGATCATTTCTTAGAATATTAGCGTCAATTCAGAAAAAGAAATCTTACATATGCCCGATAGTCTTATTTTTCTTTTTTAATATATTTTTTATTAAATTTTAAATTAAAAAAAATTACAAGAAAAAACATTCTTAATATATAATCATTCTGTTCTACATGTATAATCAGTAATTCACAATATCATCACATAGTTGCATATTCATCATCATGATCATTTCTTAGAACATTTTGCATCAATTCAGAAAAAGAAATAAAAAGACAACAGAAAAATAAAACGAAAACAGAAAAAAATAATTATACATACCATATCCCTTACCCCTCCCTTTCATTGATCACTAGCATTTCAAACTAAATCTATTTTAAGATTTGTTCCCCCTATTATTTATTTTTATTCCATATGTTCTACTCATCTGTTGACAAGGTAGATAAAAGGAGCATCAGACACAAGGTTTTCACAATCACACAGTCACATTGTGAAAGCTGTATCATTATACAGTCATCATCAAGAAACACGGCTACTGGAACACAGCTCTACATTTTCAGGCAGTTCCCTCCAGCCTCTCCATTACATCTTGAATAACAAGGTGATATCTACTTAATGCATAAGAATAACCTCCAGGATAACCTCTCAACTCTGTTTGGAATCTCTCAGCCATTGACACTTTGTCTCATTTTGCTCTTCCCCCTTTTGGTCGAGAAGGTTTTCTCAATCCCTTGATACTGGGTCTCAGCTCATTCTAGAATTTTTCTCAATCCCTTGATGCTGAGTCTCAGCTCATTCTAGGATTTCTGTCCCACGTTGCCAAGAAGGTCCACACCCCTGAGAGTCATGTCCCACATAGACAGGGGGAGGGTGGTGAGTCTGCTTGCTGTGTTGGCTGGAGAGAGAGGCCACATCTGAGCAACAGAAGAGGTTCTCTTGGGGGTGACTCTTAGGCCTTATTTTAAGTAGGCTTGACCTATCCCCTGTGGGGTTAAGTTTCATATGAACCAACCCAAGACTGGGGGCTCAGCCTATAGCTTTGGTTGTCCACACTGCTTGTGAGAATATCAAGGATTCAACTTGGGGAGGTTGAATTTTCCCCCGTTCTCACCATTCCCTGAAGGGGACTTTGCAAATACTTTTCCACTCACTGATCAAATCAGTGATTTTTTTGTCTGAAAATGTTTTAATTTCTCCCTCATTTCTGAGATTCATCTGGGCATCACCTGGACAAACCATCAAAATCTCATCTCCTACCCAAGTTTCCATGTACTTATGGGGTTCAACCAACTATCTACGTAAGTTATATTAGGAGATGCACTAGTCACAATATAAATTTTGTACCAATAAACATTTTTTGCTTTAGTCTCACACATAAGTTGAAATTTTAAAATATTAAGTACCATCTATTTTCAGCACCCTGTATGTAGTAATGACATTCCGTTCTTCCTCATGCAAAAACATTTAGTCACTATCGTTATACACTCTAGGCATTCCTAGATTATACCATCTCAATCTTTATCGTCTATCTTTCTTAGTGATTTCATTTATGCCCCCAGCCCTCCTCCCTCTATCATTCTCACATTCAGCTTCATTCAGTGTTTTAACATAATTGTTTTGCAATTAGGTAGTATTGTACTGTCCATTTCTGAGTTTTTACATTCAGTCCTGTTGCACAATCTGTATCCCTTCAGCTCCAATTACCCAATATCTTACCCTATTTCTGTCTCCTGATGGTCTCTGGTACCAACGAAATATTCCCAATTAATTAACTATTATCAGTTCATATCAGTGAGACCATACAATATTTGTCCTTTTGTTTTTGGCTAGTCACACTCAGCATAATGTCCTTAAGGTCCATCCATGTTGTTACATACTTCATAACTTTATTCTTTCTTACAGCTGCATAATATTCCATCATATTTATATGCTACAGTTTGTTTAGCCACCCGTCTGTTGATGGACATTTTGGCTGTTTCCGTCTCTTGGTAATTGTAAATAATGCTGCTATAAACATTGGTGTATAAATGTCCGTTTGTGTCCTTGCCCTCAGGTCCTTTGAGTAGAGACAGCATATAGATGGGTCCTGTTTTTCAATCCATTCTGCCAATCTGTGTCTTTTGATTGGGGAGTTTAGTCCCTTTACATTTAGTGTTATTGCTGCACGGGTAGTACTTTCTTCTACTATTTTGCCTTCTGGATTTTATATGTCATATCGAAGTTTCCTTCTTTTTACCTTTACTCATAGTCTTCCTTTCTACACTCTTCTCCACACCTCTCTCTTCCGTCTTTTCGTATCTGTCTCTAGTGTTCCCTTTAGTATTTCTTGCAGAGCTGGTCTCTTGGTCACAAATTTTCTCAGTGATTTTTTGTCTGAAAATGTTTTAATTTCTCCCTCATTTTTAAAGGACAATTTTGCTGGATATAGAATTCTTGGTTGGCAGTTTTTCTCTTTTAATAGTTTAAATATATCATCCCACTGTCTTCTCGCCTCCATGGTTTCTGCTGAGAAATCTACTCATAGTTTTTTTGGGCTTCCCTTGTAGGTGATGGATTACTTTTCTCTTGCTGCTTTCAAGATTCTGTCTTTCTCTTTGACCTCTGACATTCTGATTAGTAAATGTCTTGGAGTATGTCTATTTGGATCTATTTTCTTTGGGGTACGCTGCACTTCTTGGATCTGTAATTTTAAGTCTTTCATAAGAGTTGGGAAATTTTCAGTGATAATTCCCTCCATTAGTTTTTCTCCTCCTATTCCCTTCTCTTCTCCTTCTGGGACACCCACAACACGTATATTTGTGCGCTTCATATTGTCATTCAATTCCCTGAGTCCCTGCTCATATTTTTCCATTTTCTTCCCTGTTTTCTTTTTCTTGCCGGATTTCAGATGTTCCATCCTCCAGTTCACTAATCCTATGTTCTGTCTCTCGAAATCTACCATTGTACGTTTCCACTGTTTTTTTCATCTCTCTTCTACTTGCCTTTCATTCCCATAAGTTTTGTGAGTTTTTTCAGACTTTTGATTTCTTCTTTTTGTTCATTCCTTGGCTTCTTCATATCCTCCCTCAAGTCATTGATTTGGTTTTTGATGAGGTTTTCCATGTCTGTTCATATATTCTGAGTTAATTGTTTCATCTCCTGTATCTCATTTGAATTATTGGTTTGTTACTTTGACTGGGCCATATCTTCAATTTTCCTAGTGTGATTTGTTATTTTTTGCTGGTGTCTAGGCATTTAATTACCTTAATTAGTTTATTCTGGAGATTATTTTCACTTCTTTTACCTCAGGTTTTCTTGCCGGATGAATTTGTTGTCTATCTGTTCTTTGACATTCAGTTCAGCTTTATCTGGACCTGTAGCTTAGGTTTTGTTTAACAGAGGAGAATTTTTCAGTTCTTGTTTTCTTGTTTCTTGCCCTGCTTTTATGGTACGCGTGTGCCCCCACCCTCCCACCCCCCTTAGGAGGGTCTACTTAGGGTTAGCTGGATTTTCCCAGACCAAACTGGCCTCCTATCTGGAGGAAAGAATCACCTGTGTCGGTTTTCCCTGTGGGTGAGACCCAGCAAGTTGAACGACTTTCCTGTGAAGTCTCTGGACTCTGTTTTTCTTATCTTGCCCAGTATGTGGCGCTTGTCTGACTACAGGTCCCACCAGCGTAAGATGATGCGGTTCCTTTAACTTTGGCAGACTCTCCCTGCTGGGGGCGTGGTGGAGACAGAGGAGAGGTTGTAGACTGGTTTTAATGGCTTCAAATTACCAAGCCCTGGTGTCTGAATTCCCTGAGGGAGAAATTCCACCTGAGTTGGGCTTCACCCCTCCCCTGGGAAAGGCACATTCTCCAGATTAGCCCTCAAAAGAGCTTATTTCTGCCTATGCCTGGGGCAGTTGCAGCCTGAGAAGGCCTGTTGCTGTATCCAAAGACAGTCAAGCCTTGGTAAATACACAGCCACAAAAACCTGTTTCCTTCTCTCTCTTTTTTTTTTTCCTTTTCCATCAGCCCTGCCCCCCTGGTACTGGGGCAAAAATGAGTGACCCCCGCTTTGACCAGGTTCACCTGAGCTGGGGGCCTATTTTTAGTAGTCAGAATTTGTTAATTAATTCCACAATTGGCGTTTGGTTGGGCTCACCCCCTGCTGCTGGGAAAGTCCCTTCCCTTCCCCTTATGAGAGGCAGCCTGTGGGGGAGGGGCATCGGCCGCCACGTCTTGGGGAACCCGAGGTTCTGGGGGGGGTTCACATCCCGTCCAGCTGGTCCAGAATGGGTTACGCTGTGTGTCCGATCATTGATGTGGCCCCAGGAACTGTTCTGTTCTGTTTCTGGTTGTTTAGTAGTTGTTCTGGAGGATGAACTAAAACGTACACATTGCTAAGCCGCCATCTTGGCCCGGATGTCACCCAATAGTCTTTTAATCGTCAGTTAGCAGTTGTCTGTAGAGAGGTCCTATACAACTGTAATAAAGTCTTTGTTTCCTAATATTATGTGCATCTTTTTACCTTTGTAAAAGAGATATTTTTTATTATAGTTTCTTTTTGGTAATTGCTGGTAAGAATGTAGGAAAAGCAAGTACTTAAGAGTATGTTTGATATTTTTTTTAACACAAATTACGTCCTTTTAATAAAATACAGCATTCCATTAATATGAGCTAAACAATTGAAGCCCTTTAGTTATTAGGTAGTACAATAAGAGCAGTAATGTTTGATTTAATAAAATGTGAGTGTTAATGAAAAAATAGATTTAAATCTAAACTTTCATAGTGAGCAATCATGTGTCTGGATTCACAGTACTTCATAAGACTATCATTTAAACAAGACCAGACTAGAGGGAAAAAAAGCCCTCCAAACTCAGTGGAAAAAACTTAGTTATAAAATTTGTAAAGTTTTTACAGTTTCAGAAAAATACTTGGCTCTTTATAAGGTAATCATGTAACTAAACTTTTAAATTTATATTACATATAAAATTATTATGTGAAAAGTGGTTCAGAGGAGTGTTTCTTAGATAAATTTCTTTTTACCTTGCACCATATTAAAATATTATACTCAATGTCAATATTTTTGTCTCATGTTTATTGTATGCCTTTCCTTTCTTTTACATATTAGTTATGAAGTAATACGTGTTCATGATAAAAAACTTTTATAATATGTGAGTAAAACAGACGAGTATAGTCTGCTTTTACCCCTAATTACACTCTCCTCTAAGAGGTAATTACTTTTAACTTTTTATTATGTGTTTTTCTCTAAAAAGGTTGCATACATTTTTGAACAAAGATCTGTGATGTGATTTAACAGTTTTTAACAATTAAAAAATTACGCTTTTTTTTTTTTAGTATTTTCATGCTTGAAGGTGGTTTTCATTTGCTCAGAAACATGCTGATGGTGCTAGATTTTGCCTACAAATAGATATAACTTTTCATATATGTAATCAATTCCCCAACTTTTATGACATTCTTCAAAAGCTTCAACCTTCTCAAGACAAGTACCAAACAACCTTTTAATTTCAGTATTTGGAATATAAAATGGTAGGCCTCTCTGTATTTAGTTGGATCATAAGAAATAGCAGATGTGAAGTACTGGAACCCTTTCTTTGTTAGGGACACCATTATATATCAATAGCATTCTCGATCACCTGGATTAATAGCCACTAGGGCTCCTCTATCCCAAATCCTCTCAAATTCACCAGTATTTACTCTGCAAATATAAAAAAATGCTGCAGTTGTACAGTAAAATGTTCCCTGAAGAACTCTTAAATACTTTGGCTCCAAGAATATCAGTAGTTGGTTTTACTGAGTAAGAAAAATTCTACCCTGTTAAAAATTCTCAAATCCCAAGTTCACTATCTCCACACCAACTATGCTGTGTCGCTGGTCTGCAAACCACCTCATCTCACCTGCTTTTCCACAAAGAGGAAAAAATATCCTGAGTCCACTCTTGGCACAGAAGAAAAGTACCCAAATGCTTCTTTAATTAATAGCTGATGGCCTTGTCCTTGATGAAGTGAAATGTTGCGGCTTACCCGCTTTTCTTGCCATTCTTCCAGAGTTAATTCTCAGTTTTTCTGTACCTCATTATTTGGGTACTCATTAATTTTGAGTAAAGTTCTTGTATCATTCATAGTTTGGTAGACATCTCTGCCTCACAAGCAGATATCTTCAAACTTCTTTAGCTACCCACTGCCTGTCCAAGAGTGTTTTTTAAATGTTGAGATTTTGATGAATGTTGAGATTTTGGTGAGCACTGTTAGAAACACAGTTAGTGATATGTACCATTATCACCATATAAATAATTTTTGTACATGTAGTTCTCTAACCTGCTTAATAAACAGAAATTCGCATTTACACTTTTAATAAATCAAAAGTCCTTTATAGTTGTGACCAAATAACTTGTGAATAGTAGCAAATCATTTATCTCAAAACATCAATGTACTTAAAATACTAAGTAAGTAAAAGGAAAATATTTGGTTTATGATTTCCATCTTTACCAGTTGTTTTTTACAATTTAGCCATTCTTTACTCTGTTTATAGGTGGAAAACCATGAATTCCTTGTAAAACCTTCTTTTGATCCTAATCTGAGTGAATTAAGAGAAGTAATGGATGGCTTAGAAAAGAAGATGCAGGCAACATTAATAAGTGCAGCCAGAGATTTAGGTAAGAATGGGTTATTGTAAGTATGAATACTTCTTTTGTTTACTTACTTGTTTTGCCGTTCATTGATCTGAGCCTTTGTTTTATTGCCATAACCATATCCATTTGACCTATATATTCCCCACTCCCTACATGCATCCCCCCTTTTTTCCTAAGCATTTTTTATTATGAAGTACAACATACAAAAAAGCGATAAATTTCGAAGTAGTTATAAAAAAGATTTCAGAGTTTAGAATTAGAATTTGTTTCGTACAGTGCTTTGTTCTTTTTTAAATTTTATTCTAATAACATATACCACCTAAAACTTTAGTTTGTTTACTTTTTTAAGTTTCTCTGCTTCACAGAAAATAGATATCCTTGTTTTCCTGCAGTGTCATTGTCAAAATTTCAAGTTTTTCTTTGGAAATCATATATTGTCTTTTTAATTATGTTCTATAGTAGTTCCAAAGAAATGCTGTAGTTAGAAAAACATTCTGATGTGTAACTCTTCAAGGCCAGGGGCCAACCTTTCCGTCCTCATATGCCTACAGTGTCTAGGCAGTATACATGTACTCTACTACCTTGGGTGGTTTTACCCAGACAACATCTTCTAAATCAGAAGAGAGCACTAATAAGGAAGTTTCAGGAGTTTATAAGATAGACTTAATTCACATTGTTCTGAGTGAGGTAGGATTTGAATCTTTTCTGGTTGGGTGATATTAGTAAGGAATTTCCAGTATGCTGCCAGGTAAGAAAAGTTCTTCGCTATGTAGATTTCATTATTTTAAACATTTACATTGGAAAATGACTGTATATGTATTTGTGGCATGCTTTTTCTTTTTTCCTGATCATGAAGGCTTGGAACCTGGCAAACAGATTAAACTGGATTCCAGTGCACAGTTTGGATGTTATTTTCGAGTAACCTGTAAGGAAGAAAAAGTGCTTCGTAACAATAAAAACTTTAGTACAGTAGATATCCAGAAGAATGGCGTTAAATTTACCAACAGGTTTGTAAGCCTGTATTATATCTTTTACCTTTAAGAGTTCAGTGGAACTAAATTATTTTCTGATGAAATGTGAGTGAATGTTTTATGAAAAGGAAGTATTATTTATTCTGATTGATGGAAGCCAAGATTCAAGGTAAGATTTAAGCGTTTTGTGTTTTCCAAATGACAAGTCAGATGTCCCAACACTGTTTGTTAAACAGTCCTTTTCCATGTTGACTGAAGTAATACTTTGAATCGATTTTAAGACTGTTCTTTCATTTCTTTGTCTTACCATTCTTTTGTCAATACTAAATTGATTGTTATTATATTCATTTTCAATGAAATTTCCATATCGAAGCTAGTTCCCTCTTCTGTCTCTAGTTATTTTCATGTGTGTTTTTTCAAAAAGTGCTTTGCTATCATTTGTCAAGTTTAAAGTTTCTCATATTTCAGTTGGATGTATAAATTAGTTCAGGAGGTGTTGACCAGCCTTAATGAGATGTGTTTATGGTCTGGCATTTCTGTTTCTTTACTGTGCTAAAACCTGTGGCCTCCCCTACTCCCATCCCTTCTAAATATTCCCAGCAGTTTAAAGGTATCTTTTGCATATACAATCCTCTTTCATCCATTTATTTAATAAATATTTTGGATGTCTGTATGTGCAGTTCTTATTCTAGGTACACAGAATTACCCTAGTAATGAAAACAGTTTAATTTGTTCTTCCTGAGAATAAGTATATTTCTCTCCTTTTATAGATGAAGTTGAGATTTCAGTCCCCCAGGTTCAGATAGCAAGAAACTATTAGAACAGAATCTTCTGTTGCCAAATATGGTTTTTTTTTTCCCAGTATACTGTGTCCTTCCTGATTTAATAATGTGCATATTTTAGCCTATGTAAGACAAATCCCCTTTGAATTGTCCTTTGGTGCATTATGTATAAAAGGGTTTAGACTGGATGGCCACAGTTGTACCAAAGTTTTGAAAAATTTATTGATTTTGTCAACAGATTGAATGCTTGCTGTGTATAAAACTCTGTAATATCATGTTCCTTCTTAAAACCTCCAGTGTCTGTCTCCCATAAAAATCTGAAGTCTTTATTATGACCTGTATGATCTGATTCCTGCCCACCCCTGCTTTTATCTCTTGTCGCTCTTCCTTTCAGGCACAGTTGTCCCACTTTTATAATGGCTTTACCTCTTGCTATTCTTCCTTTAATTCTTTCCATTTCCCTACTTCATAGTAGTCTATCTTGACTGCTACTTTCTAATGTGCTACTGTTGAGCCATGCCTCACATGCATAGTTACCTCAGTTGCCTGATCCTCTCCCACCTCTGCTAATTACTTCCCCTTCTTTCCCTTTTTTTGCCTGCCTCTGCTTGTCTTTTTCTTAATTTCACTCCTTTACTTTGATACCAGTAAATATTTTTTCCTTCCATTATTCCTATCTTCAGATTTTTTTTAATTTACTAACTTTATTTAAGCAAAAATAAACTCATTACGTTACCATAATACAGTATTTAATGAAAAATAATTCTGTTTCCAGAAGAAGAAAACTTGAGATGAATGGCACTGTTTAACATTTTTGGAAATCTTTTCAATGCCTAGCTTAATAGAAGACCGATGAATTTTCATTTTTATTTATGGTCATTCTTTAGCATTATGTTTGAGTTTGAAATGTATGAAGAAGAGCTGGCCTTACACAGATGTATAGTTGCAAAACCGAAGAGTATTTTAAAAACCTTTTCAGATCGTTGTGGTGGTCCTTCTTCTTGTGGTAAAATATATAAAAATGATTTTAATCATTTTTAAGTGTACAGTTATTTGACATTAAGGACATTGACAATGTTGTATAATTTTCACTAGTAATTCCAGAACATTCTCATCATCCGAGATGGAAAATCATTCCTTCTCATTCCTTCCCATGCCCTCCAGCCACTATTGTGCTTTCTGTCTCTCTTAATTTGTTTATTCTCAGTATTTAATATAAGAGAAATCATACAATATTTGTAATTTTGTTTCTGGCTTTTTTCACTCAAATCATGTCCTTACATTTCATCCATTTTGTAGAATGTATCCGAGCACTTCATTTCTTTTTGTGGATGAATAATCTTATTTGCCTGTCTACCACATTTTGTTTTCCTTTCATCTGTGATGAAATTTTGATAAGGGTTTGCATTGTATTTGTAGAACATTTTAAGTAGTGCTGTGTTTCAGTCTGCCAAAGCTGCCAGAATGTAACACACCATACATGGATTGGCTTTAAAAAGGGGATTTATTTAGTTAAAAATTTATAGTCCTTCACAGGAAAGGCAGCTAACTTTCATCTGAGGTTTTAAACTGTTGCATGAGAAAACACACCCTGACATCTGTTGCCCTTCTCTCCTGACTTTGGGGTTCCAAGAGCTTTCCCTGGGGCAATTCCTTTCTGCATCTCTTTTAAGCCTTCAACTAATTAAATTAAACCTCGCTCATTGTGATAGGTACTCCCCTTCGCCACTGCAGATGTAAACAGCCATAGGTGAATTTCACATACTGATGGTTTAAGGCTACAGAAACAAAAAAATGGGGGGTCATCACCTGGCCAAATTGACACCTGAACCTAAGTACCTCATGCTGGTATCTCAGCAATAGTAAGTCTGCCACCTCCGTGAACTCGGGATCTTTCCATTTATTTAAGTCTTTAATTTTTTTAAGCAGTACATTTTCGTTTCACTGTGAAGTCCTTTATCTTCTTGGCTAGATTTATTTCTAAGTTTGTTTTCTTTTAGATGCTATTGTAAATGGGATTGTTCTTTGATGTTCTTTTCAGATTGTTCATTACAGGTATGGCAACATGGCTGGGGTTTTTTTGTTTCTTTTTTGTTGTTGATGTCTCTGGCATGGCAGGTGAGAACTCTGCCTGCTGAGCCACCGTGGCCGCCCAACATGGCTAGTTTTTATCTTTTATCTGTATCTTTGCTGAAAATGCTTATTAGTTGTAGTAGTTTTCTTGAAGATTTTTCATGGTTTTCTATATGTAAGATCTTGTTATCAGTGAATAGGGATAGTTTTGCTTCTTCCTTTCCATTTTGAATACTGTTTATTGCTTTTTATTGTCTGATGACTGGCTAAAACTGTCATTACAATGTCAGATAACTGGTGACAGCCTGCATCCTTATCTTGTTCTTAATCTTAGGGGAAAGCTTTCAGTCTTTTACAATTGAATGTGATGATTACCATAAGTTTTTTTTTATTATTTTTGCATGGGCAGGCACCAGGAATCAAACCCGGGTCTCCGGTATCACAGGTGAGAACTCTGCCTGCTGAGCCAGTGTGGCCCACCCCACCATAAGTTTTTATAAATGTCCTTTAGCAAGTTCTACTTCTAGTTTACAGAGTGGTTTGTTTCTTTTTCATTACGAAAGAAAAAAAAAAGTGGATTTTGTTAAATGGCTTTTCTGTATCAGTTGAGATCCTGTAGGTTTTTCCCTTCTTTCTATTGATGAGTTGGATTATATTGATTGATTTTATTTTGTTGAAATAAAATCCCTTGCATTCCAGGAGTAAACCCTACTTTGCTATGGTGTATATATATACTCTTTTTAGTGTACTGTTGGATTCAGTTAGCCAATTTGAAAGGAAAGTGAAGGAGTGTAGAGGAGGAGAATGGTCGAAAAGAAGGAATGGATAGACCTCAATGGGTCAAAGCAAGCTTTATTAGAGAGCTTGATTGGGAAGACCCGAGGAGCAGTCAAGCCTGGAGGACTGACTGAACCAAGAGCCGTTCTCAGGGAAGGGAGAGTGGCATATTTCTAGAGCCGAGTTTGTTGAAATCGAGAAAAAGAAAAAGCAGAAGAACAGTGTCTTTGTGGTTACATATCTGTGGTTAAACGTTTGGTATGTTTTGGAAATTGTTTGGAGTAGGCAGGTGGTGCTCTAGTTCTCCAGGGTGAGTGAAGTTCGCTCAACCGTGAAAGGTTATATCAGTTTCGACAGGTCAGGTCAGTTTTCTGTTAGTTCCATCACAGTTTAGTCTGTAATTTTCTTTTTTGTCATTTCTTCATCTAGTTTTGGCATCAGGGTAAATGCTGGCCTTATAGAATGAGTTGGGAAGTGCTCCTTTCTCTTTTTTCTTTTGGAAAAGTTTTAGAGGGATTGGTGTTAATTCTTCTTTAGATATTAGATAGAAATCAGCAATAAGGCCATCTGGTCTTGCCTGGGCTTTCTTTTGTTGGGGTATCTTTGATTACTGATTCAAACTCTGCTTGTTACAGATCTGCTGAGATTTTCTATTTCTTCTTGCCTTCCATTGCCATTTATATGTTTTTAGGAGTTTGTGGATTTCATCTTGGTTATCTCTTACAATTATTTTAGTTTTCTCATCTGGGAGGGGAGATTGTTGATTGTGATAAAGTTTTTCCTCCCGGAGAATCTTTCAAATAAACTGTTAACATTTATGTGATTATAATTATAAACCTGGATTCTGATCTGGCTTTTTAAAATATTTATGCTTAAATGTCAGTTAATTATTGAATCATCTATTTGATTTGAAAATTGTATGTGTTGGATTTAAAGAATACCTAGAGACAGACTGAGCACAGGCGAAGGATTTTATTCATACACGGGCAGGTCAGACTTAAGCCCTCCAGGGAGAGCATGTAGAGGATCTTTATACCTGAGGATCCGGGCAGGGTGAAAAGTTAAATGCTGCTGCTGTCATGCAGGGCTATAACTGCTAGAGAGTAGTGTAGAATCAATTTGGAACTGCTGTGGGAATATCTGTTAGGGGCTAGCCATCATGGAACTCCTATTCGGGAATACCCTTTAAAGGCCAGTGACATCATGGAGGGAAGGAGTCTTACCTAACAATATGGCTTCAGGAATATTTCCAGTTTAATTTGAAGTGTTCTATTTCTTGGGGTGCGTAACATGATTACATAGCAGAAGCACCCTGGGCTTTAACCACATGGTTGTGAAATACCATTTTTGTTTTGGATGGTTTTGGTTTTGGTGACTGTTTAAGGAAAGAAAAAAAAAAGGAAATTTACATATGTATGCATGCATACTCACACATAAACAAAAAAAAGTGCAGAATGATCCTTAAGCATGTGTGGGTTAAACACAAGTTTTGACAAATTCTGATTCAGTAACAACTGGAAATTTTTCTCCACATTTAGAAAAGCTGCTCTCTCCTAGAAGAAATAATATACCGTGGATATCAAATGTTCTTTTCTGATAAATGAAGCAACTACAGAAAGCTTTTATTTGTTAAAAGTGTTACTGATTTAGGGCTACGGTGGCTCAGCAGGCAAGAATGCTTGCCTGCCATGCCAGAGGGCCCGGGTTCAATTCCCGGTGCCTGCCCATGTTAAAAAAAAAAAATACTGAAGGCATTAAAAAAAATCCCTGTGATCTTTTAAAAAAAGTGTTACCGATAAAAACACACACACACACACACACACACACAGGCACCAAAACTCCCAATTTTGCCAGTACCACTACTTCAAAATGAACATATCACACTTAATTTTCATTGGAAAATAGTTATTCTTCAGACTTAATAAGTCTAAAAAACTGAAACCCAGATGTGCTGAGATTTTACATTTATATCAGTGCAAAACAATAATGTTCATCTTCTGGACAGGAATTCAAAGTTAAGTCTCTTGATAAAAAATAATTACACTTTAAGAACACATCATATTGACGTCTTTGCCAGTACCAAGTCTGCCTCGTCTGAATCTTTACATTTCATGAGAAACATTAAATCTCCACTGCTGTCTGACATCAGTTTATTCATGTTCAAAGTTTTTAGTAAAGTCTCTTGTTTGTCAATAGGATCTCTCTTCTTTAATTTATTGTCATCAGATTTAATGTCAGGTAAAATTTTCTTTTTATTCCATCTTTACCAACTGTTTGAGAATTAGGAGTTCTCCTATAATCTGGACATTCTAAATTTTCTTCAGGTAGCATTAGCATCTGTAAATCCTTTCTACTTCAGGAAGTATTTACCTTCCCATTATGTTTCTTTCTCATTTAATTGCAGTGTAGCTTTATTGGAGGCCATTCTTTTTTTTTTTTTCGCATGGGCAGGCACCAGAAATCAAACCTGGGTCTCCAGCATGACAGGCGAGAACTCTGCCACTGCGCCACCATGGCCTGCCCTGGAGGCCATTCTTGATTCCAGATTTAAGGAGCCGTTATATCTGTTACCTGGCACCTGTTGGTCCCCAGAGGATAGGAAAGGGAAGAAGAGTGAGGATTGTGGCTGGAGTCTTGTTTGAGATTTTTCTACTCAGTGGGGGTGCCTGGAACCCAAACTAGACTGTCCTCTTTCTGTGCCTCTAAAAGCTTTGAAAGGGATGGAGGAAAATTGCTCTGTGCTACATACAGTAGGGACTAGACTGAATTCTGAGAGAGAGAGATGTTATGCAGAACTGGATCCTTCCATAATTCACTATCACCTTTTATACAAGTCCAATCTCTTTTTTCTTTGTCCGTCTAGTTAAAGGTTTGTTGATTTTATTGACCTTTTTAAAAACCATCTTAGTTTTGTTTGAAATCTCTCAGCCACTGACACTTTATTGTCTCATTTCTCTCCTTCCCCTTTCGGTCGAGAAGGTTTTCTCAGTCTCTTGACGCTGTGTCCCAGATCACTCTAGGGTTTCTGTCCCATGCTGCCAGGGAGGTTGACACCCCTGAGAGTCATGTCCCACTTAGAGAGGGGAAGGGCACTGAGTTTGCTTGCCATTTTGGCTGAGAGATAGGCCACATCTGAGCAACAAAAGAGGTTCTCTGGGGGTGACTATTAGGCCTAATTTTAACTAGGTTTAGCTTGTCCTTTACGGGAATAAGTCTCGTATGACCAAACCCCAAGATTGAGGACTCGGCCTATTGATTTGTTTGTCCTCACTGCTTGTGAGAGTCTCAGGCCTTCTCCAAATGGGAAGTTGAATTTTCCCCCTTTCTCGCCATTACCCAAGGGTGACTTTTTTTTTTTTAATTTTATTAATTAAAAAAAATTACAAGAAACAAACATTCCCAACACATACACTCAGCAATTCACAATATCATCACATAGTTGCATATTCATCATCATGATCATTTCCCAGAACATTAGCATCAATTCAGAAAAATAAATAAAAAGACAACAGAAAAATATAACAAACAGAAAAAAATAAAATTTTACAGGCCATATCCCTTACTGATCCCTTTCATTGATCACTAGCATTTCAAACTAAATCTATTTTAACATTTGTTCCTCCTATTATTTATTTTTATTGCATATGTTCCTCTCATCTGTTGACAAGGTAGATAAAAGGAACATCAGACACAAGGTTTTCACAATCACACAGTCACATTATGAAAGCTATATCATTATACAATCATCATCAAGAAACATGGCTACTGGAATGCAGCTCTACATTTTTAGGCAGTTCCCTCCAGCCTCTCCATTACATCTTGGATAACAAGGTGATATCTACTTAATGCATAAGAATAACCGCCAGGATAACCTCTCGACTCTGTTTGGAATCTCTCAGCCATTGACATTTTGTCTCATTTCACTCTTCCCCCTTTTGGTCGAGAAGATTTTCTCAATCCCTTGATGCTGGGTCTCAGCTCATTCTAGAGTTTTTCTCAGTCCCTTGATGCTGAATCTCAGCTCATTCTGGGATTTCTGTCCCACGCTGCCAGGAAGATCCACACCCCTGGGTGTCATGTCCCACGTAGACAGGGGGAGAGTGTTGAGTCTGCTTGCTGTGTTGGCTGGAGAGAGAGAGGCCACATCTGAGCAACAAAAGAGGTTCTCTTGGGGGTGACTCTTAGGCTTAATTTTAAGTAGGCTTGACCTATCCCCTGTGGGGTTAAGTTTCATATGAACAACCCCCAAGACTGGGGGTTCAGCCTATAGCTTTGGTTGTCCACACTGCTTTCGAGAGTATTAAGAATTCAATTTGGGAAAGTTGAGTTTTCCCCCGTTCTCACCATTCCCTGAAGGGGACTTTGCAAATATTTTTCCATTCACTGATCAAATCACTCTGGGATTCATCAGGGCATCACCTGGACAAACCTACAAAATCTCATGCCCTATTTAAGTTTCCAAAACACAAACATTCTTGAAATACAAACATTCTTGACATGGTTAGAATTAGTCACTCACAGTATCATCATACAGTTGTATATTCATTACCATGGTTGTTTTTTTTGAACATGTGCATCTCTCCAGCAAAAGAAATAAAAAAGACAAAGCTCACATATGCCTTAACCCTTACCCTTCCCTCTCATTGACAAATAGTATGTCAATCTACTCAATTTTTTTAACCTTTGTTCCCCCTATTATTTGTTTATTTCTTATCCATATTTTTTACTCATCTGCCCATACCATAGATAAAAGCATCAGAGACAAGGTTTTCACAATCACACTGTCACATTGCAAGAGCTATGTCATTATATAATCATCCAGTAGTGAAACATCACTACTGGAACACAGCTCTATAGTTTCAATTACTTCCCTCTAGTCATTCTAATATGCCATAAACTAAAAAGGGGATATCTATATAATGTGTAAGAATAGCCTCCAGGATAACCTCTCAACTCTGAAATCTTTTAGCCATTGACACTTTATTTTGTCTCCTTTCTTTCTTCCCTCTTTTGTTCTAGAAGGTTTTCTCAATCCTTTGATGCAAATCCCAGCTTATCCTAGGATTTCTGCCCCATGTTACTAGGGAGGTTTACAACCCTGGGAGTCACGCTCCATGTAGAGGAGAGAGGACAGGTTCTCTGGGGGTGACTCTTAGGCTAATTTTAAGTAGGCTTTGGCCTATCCTTTGCAGGGATAAGTTTTGTAGGCACAAACCCCAAGATTGAGAGCTTGGCCCGTTCATTTGGTTGTCCCCACAGTTGCTGGAATTTTATTTTTCTTTTTTGGTTAACTAATTCTGTGACTCACCTATGGGAGTCATGTCCCTCATGGTGGGGAGAAGATAGTGAGTTTATTTTTACAGTTTGACTTAGAGTGAGACTATATTTCAGCAATGAAAGAGGTTTTCTGGAGGGTACTCTTAGGTATTAGTAGGCTTAGCTTTGCTATTACAGATGCAAGTTTCATGAGAGCAAGCCTCAACATCAGTATTAGCTTATTAAATTGGGAGCCCCTATTGCTTAAGAGAATAGTAAGAATTTCCCAGGTGGGGAAGTTTAATGGCTCTACATTTTCATATAGTCTTTTTTTTTTTTTTTTAATTGACAAATCTTCGTGTACATATAGTCCATACATGGCATACAACCAAGGGTTTCTCTCTGCTCTTTTAAGGAACTTGGCAGGTATTTTCTTTTCTTTTTTATTCTAGGTTCCATGTCAAAGCCGAATTATATTATTTAAATGAATTGCTACAGAAAATTTTAATTTTGAAAATTTTTCAGCAAAGTAAAATCTCTAAATATATGAATAACATTTCATTTGCACACATTTAGTTAGCAGAAGTATGGGAATTGTAATATTTCTGTAATATGTTAAGCCATTTTAGTACATCACTTTTACAGGGTGAAAGAACCAATTTATTGCAACATTTCTAAGAGTGAGAAGACTTGAAATGGTGATGGGGCAATCTAAACATTGGTTAAGAGAGCAGCATTGGATTCAGGCTGAGGAGGTGCCAAGATGCTGGCTTAGCAAGGTGCGTGATTTAGTTCGTCCTCCAGAACAGCTACTAAATAACCAGAATCAGTACAGAACAGCTCCTGGGGCCACATCAGTGATCAGACACACAATATACCCAAGTCTGGACCAGCTGGACCAGCTGCGAGCCCCCCCAGAACCATGAGTTCCCCAAGCCGTGGCCGCCGACGCCCTTCCCCCACAGACTTTACCCACAGCAGTGGCTGAGCACAACCAAACGCCAATTGTGGAATTAATTAACAAATCCTAACGACTAAAAATAGGCCTCCAGCTCAGGTGAACTTGGTCAAAGCAGAGGTCGCTCATTTTTGCCCTGGCGCCAAGGGGGCAGGGCTGACGGAAAAAGACGAAAAATAGAAACGGGGTTTATGTGGCTGTGTTTCTACAAAGGCTTGACTGCCTTTGAATACAGCAGCAAGGCTTCTCAGGCTGCGACTGCCCCAGGCGTAGGCAGAAACAAGCTTGTTTGAGGGCTTATCTGGAGCCTGTACCTTCCCCAGGGGAGGGATGAAGCCTAACTCAGGCGGAATCCCTCCCTTAAGAAATTCAGACACTAGGCCTTGATAATTTGAAGCCATTAAAACCAGCCTACAATCTCTCCTCTGTCTCCATCACGCTCCCAGCAGGGAGAGTCTGCTGAAGTTAAAAGTACCGCATCATCTTATACTGGGGGGACCTGCAGACAGACAAGCTCCGCATACTGGGCAGGATAAGAAAAACAGTGCAGAGACTTCACAGGAAAGTCTTTCAACCTGCTGGGTCTCACCCTCAGGGAAAACGAGAATTGAAAAATTCTCCTCTGTTAAACAAAACCTAAGCTAGAGGTCTAGAAAAAGCTGAACTGAATGTCAGAGAACAGACAGACAACAAATTCATCCAGCAAGAAAACCCAAGGTAAAAGAAGTGAAAGCAATCTCAAGAATAAACTAATTAAGGTAATTAAATGCCTAGATGCCAGCAAAAAATAACAAATCACACCAGGAAAATTGAAGATATGGCCCAGTGAAAGGAACAAAACAACAATTCAATGAGGTACAGGAGTTGAAACAATTAATTCAGAATATACGAACAGACATGGAAAACCTCATCAAAAATCAAATCAGTGAACTGAGGGAGGATATAAAGAAGGCAAGAATGAACAAAAAAGAAGAAATCGAAAATCTGAAAAAACAAATCACAGAACTTAGGGAATGAAAGGCACAGTAGAAGAGATGGAAAAAAATTGAAACCTACAATGTTAGATTTCAAGAGGCAGAAGATAGGATTAGAGAACTGGAGGATGGAACATCTGAAATCCAGCAAGCAGAAGAAAATATAGGGAAGAAAATGGAAAAATATGAGCAGGGATTCAGGGAATTGAATGACAATATGAAGTGCACAAATATACGTGTTGTGGGTGTCCCAGAAGGAGAAGAGAAGGGAAAAGGAGGAGAAAAACTAATGGAGGAAATTGTCACTGAAAATTTCCCAACTTTTATGAAAGACTTAAAATTGCAGATCCAAGAAGTGCAGTGTACCCCAAAGAAAATAGATCCAAACAGACGTTCCCAAGACACTTACTAATCAGAATGTCAGAGGTCAAAGAGAAAGAGAGAATCTTGAAAGCAGCAAGAGAAAAACAATCCATCACCTACGAGGAAAGCCCAGTAAGACTATGCGTAGATTTCTCAGCAGAAACTATAGAGGCGAGAAGACGGTGGGATGATATATTTAAATTAGTAAAAGAGAAAAACTGCCAATCATAGATTTTTCAGCAGAAACCATGGAGGCAAGAAGACAGTGGGATGATATATTTATATTACTAAGAGAGAAAAATTGTCAACCAAGAATTCTATATCCAGCAAAATTGTCCTTCAAAAATGAGGGAGAAATTAAAGCATTTTCAGACAAAAAAACTACTGAGAGAATTTGTGACCAGGAGGCCACCTCTGCAAGAAATACAAAGGGAGCACTAGAGACAGATACGAAAAGACAGAAGAGAGAGGTATGGAGATGAGTGTAGAAATGAAGACTTATGAGTAAAGATAAAAAGATGGAAAATTGGATTTGACATATAAAATCCAAAAGGTGAAATGGTAGAAGAAAATACTACCCATATACAATAATAACACTAAATGTTAATGGATTAAACTCCCCAATCAAAAGAAATAGACTGGTAGAATGGATTAAAAAACAGGACCCATCTATATGCTGTCTATAGGAAACACATCATAGCCCCAAGGATAAGCATAAGTTGGAAAAAAGATATTTCATGCAAATAACAATTAGAAAAGAGCAGGAATAGCTGTACTAATATCCAACAAATTAGACTTTAAAATGTAAAAGTTAAAAGAGACAAGAATACTATGTATTAATAAAAGGAACAATTCAACAAGAAGACATAGCAATCATAAATACTTTTATGTGCTGAGCCAGAATGCTTCAAAATACATGCAGCAAACACTGAAAAGAGAAATAGACACATATATCATAATAGTTGGAGACTTCAGTTCACTGCTCTCATCAATGGACAGAACATCTAGACAGAGGATCAATAAAGAAACAGAATTTGAATAATACAATAAATGAGCTAGACTTAACAGACATTTATAGAACATTAAACCCCACCACAGCAGGATACACCTTTTTCAAGTGCTCCTGGATCATTTTCAAAGACAGACCATATGCTAGGTCACAAAGCAAATCTCAATAAATTTAAAAAGATTAAAGTCATACAAAACACTTTCTCAGATCATAAAGGAATGAAGCTGGAAATCAGTAATAGGCAGAGTAGCCGAAAATTCAGAAATATGTGGAGGCTCAACAGCACACTCTTAAACAGCCACTGGGTCAAGGAAGAAATTACAAGAGAAATCAGTACATATCTCGAGGCAATTGAAAATGAAAACACAACATACCAAAATTTCTGGGATGCAGCAAAGGCAGTGCTAAGAGCGAAATTTATTGCCCTAAATGCCTATATCAAAAAAGAAGAAAGGGCAAAAATCGAGGAATTAACTGTCCACTTGGAAGAATTAGAGAAAGAACAGTAAACTAACCCCAAAGCAAGCAAAAGGAAAGAAATAACAAAGGTTTGAGCAGAAATAAATGAAATTGAGAAGATGAAAACAATTGAGAAAATCAACAAAACCAGAAGCTGGTTCTATGAGAAAATCCTAAGATTGATGAACCTTTAGTAAGATTGACAAAAAGAAGAAGAGAGAGGATGCAAATAAATAAGACCAGAAAAGAAAGAGGAGACACAACCATTGAACCCACAGACATAAGAGAAGTAATGAAAGGATACTATGAACAACTTTGGCTAATAAATACAACAATGTAGATGAAATGGACAACTTTCTGGAAAGGCATGAACAACCAACTTTGACTCGAGGAGGAATAGATGACCTCAACAAACCAATCACAAGTGAAGATTGAATCAGTCATTAAGAAGCTTCCCAAAAAGAAAAGTCTAGTACCAGGTGGCTTCACATGTGAATTCTACCGAACATTCAAGAATTAATACCAATCCTGCTCAAACTCTTCAAAAAAATTGAAGAGGAGGGAAAGCTACCTAACTCGTTCTTTGAAGCCAGCATCAACCTCATACCAAAACCAGATAAAAATATTACAAAAAAAGAAAACAACAGGCCAATCTCTCTCATGAATATAGATGCAAAAATCCTCAACAAAATTCTTGCAAATCGAAACCAGCAGCATATTTAAAGAATTATACACCATGACCAAGTAGGTTTCATCCCAGGTATGCAAGGGTGGTTCAACATAAGAAATTCAGTTAATGTAATACACCCTATCAACAAATCAAAGCAGAAAAACCACATGATCATCTCGATTGATGCAGAAAAGGCATTTGACAAACTTCATTGATTTCAGTGAAGTCAAAACACTTCAAAGGATAGGAATAGAAGGGAACTTCGTCAACATGATAAAGGGAATATATGAAAAACCCACAGCTAACATCATCCTCAATGGGGAAAAACGGAAAACTTTGCCCCTAAGATCAGGAACAAGACAAGGATGTCCACTATCACCACTTTTATTCAGCATTGTGCTGGAAGTTCTAGCCAGAGCAATTAGACAAGAAAAAGAAATACAAGGCATCAAAATTGGAAAGGAAGAAGTAAAACTCTCACTGTTTGCAAATGATATGATACAATATGTTGAAAACCCTGAAAAATCCACAGCAAACTAGAGCTAATAAATGAGTACAGCAAAGTGGCAGGTTACAAGATCAACACTCAAAATTATCTGTGGTGCTTCTATATAGTAGTAATGAGTAATCTGAGGGGGAATCAAGAAAAAAATTCCATTTACAAATGCAACCAAAAGAATAAAATATTTAGGAATAAATTTAACTAAAGGGACAAAAGACCTATGCAAAGACAACTACAAGAAATTGTTAAAAGGGATCACAGAAGACCTAAATAGATGGAAGAGCATAAGGTGTTCATGGATTAGAAGACTAAATATAGTTAAGATGTCAATTCTACCTAAATTGATTTACAGATTCAATGCAATACCAATTAAAATCCCCCAAATTTTCTTTTCTGAAATAGAAAATCCAATAACCAAATTTTTTTTTATTAATTAACGGAAAAAAGAAATTAACCCAACATTTAGAAATCATACCATTCTACATATGCAATCAGTAATTCTTAACATCATCACATAGATGCATGATCATCATTTCTTAGTACATTTGCATCGGTTTAGAAGAGCTAGCAACACAACAGAAAAAGATATAGAATGTTAATATAGAGAAAAAAATAAAAGTAATAATAATAGTAAAAAATAAACAAACAAAAAAACCTATAGCTCAGTTGCAGCTTCATTCAGTGTTTTAACATGATTACTTTACAATTAGGTATTATTGTGCTGTCCATTTTTGAGTTTTTGTATCTAGTCCTGTTGCACAGTCTGTATCCCTTCAGCTCCAATTACCCATTATCTTACCCTGTTTCTAACTCCTGCTGGACTCTGTTACCAATGACATATTCCAAGTTTATTCTCGAATGTCAGTTCACATCAGTGGGACCATACAGTATTTGTCCTTTAGTTTTTGGCTAGACTCACTCAGCATAATGTTCTCTAGGTCCATCCATATTATTACATGCTTCATAAGTTTATCCTGTCTTAAAGCTGCATAATATTCCATCGTATGTATATACCACAGTTTGTTTAGCCACTGTTCTGTTGATGGACATTTTGGCTGTTTCCATCTCTTTGCAATTGTAAATAACGCTGCTATAAACATTGGTGTGCAAATGTCCGTTTGTGTCTTTGCCCTTAAGTCCTTTGAGTAGATACCCAGCAATGGTATTCCTGGGTCGTATGGCAATTCTATATTCAGCTTTTTGAGGAACCGCCAAACTGCCTTCCACAGTGGTTGCACCATTTGACATTCCCACCAACAGTGGATAAGTGTGCCTCTTTCTCCGCATCCTCTCCAGCACTTGTCATTTTCTGTTTTGTTGATAATGGCCATTCTGGTGGGTGTGAGATGATATCTCATTGTGGTTTTGATTTGCATTTCTCTAATGGCCAGGGACATTGAGCATCTCTTCATGTGCCTTTTGGCCATTTGTATTTCCTCTTCTGGTAGGTGTCTGTTCAAGTCTTTTTCCCATTTTGTAATTGGGTTGGCTGTCTTTTGTTGTTGAGTTGAACAACTCTTTATAAATTCTGGATACTAGACCTTTATCTGATACGTCGTTTCCAAATATTGTCTCCCATTGTGTAGGCTGTCTTTCTACTTTCTTGATGAAGTTCTTTGATGCACAAAAGTGTTTAATTTTGAGGAGCTCCCAATCATTTATTTCGTTCTTCAGTGCTCTTGCTTTAGGTTTAAGGTCCATAAAACCGCCTCCAACTGTAAGTTTCATAAGATATCTCCCTACATTTTCCTCTAACTGTTTTATGGTCTTAGACCTAATGTTTAGATCTTTGATCCATTTTGAGTTAACTTTTGTATAGGGTGTGAGATATGGGTCTTCTTTCATTCTTTTGCATATGGATATCCAGTTTTCTAGGCACCATTTATTGAAGAGACTGTTCTGTCCCAGGTGAGTTGGCTTGACTCCCTTATCAAAGATCAAATGTCCATAGATGAGAGGGTCTATATCTGAGCACTCTATTCGATTCCATTGGTCGATATATCTATCTTTATGCCAATACCATGCTGTTTTGACCACTGGTTTCATAATATGCCTTAAAGTCAGGCAGCGCGAGACCTCCAGCTTCGTTTTTTTTCCTCAAGATGTTTTTAGCAGTTCGGGGCACCCTGCCCCTCCAGATAAATTTGCTTATTGGTTTTTCTATTTCTGAAAAATAAGTTGTTGGGATTTTGATTGGTATTGCATTGAATCTGTAAATCAATTTAGGTAGGATAGACATCTTAACTATATTTAGTCTTCCAATCCATGAACTCGGTATGCCCTTCCATCTATTTAGGTCTTCTGTGATTTCTTTTAACAGTTTTTTGTAGTTTTCTTTGTATAGGTTTTTTGTCTCTTTAGTTAAATTTATTCCTAGGTATTTTACTCTTTTAGTTGCAATTGTAAATGGGATTCGTTTCAAAAATATGGAACACTTCACGAATTTGCGTGTCATCCTTGCGCAGGGGCCATGCTAATCTTCTCTGTATCGTTCCAATTTTAGTATATGTGCTGCCGAAGCGAGCACCCAATAACCAAATTTATCTGGAAGGGGAGGGTGCCCCAAATAGCTAAAAGTATCCTGAGAAAAAAAAAATGAAGTTGGAGGTCTCATGCTACCTGACTTTAAGGCGTATTTTGAAGCTACAGTGGTCAAAACAGCATGGTACTGGCATAAAAATAGATATATTGACCAATGGAATCAAATAGAGTGTTCAGATATAGACCCTCTCATCTATGGAAAATTGATCTTTGATAAGGCAGTCAAGCCAACTCACCTGGGATAGAACAGTCTCTTCAATAAATGGTGCCTAGAGAACAAGTTATCCTTATGCAAAGGAATGAAAGAAACCCATATCTCGCACCTTATACAGAAGTTAACTCAAAATGAATCAAAGACCTAAACCTTGGATCTAAGACCATAAAACTGTTGGAAGAAAATGTAGGGAAATATCTCATAAATCTTATACTTAGAGGCGGCTTTATAGACCTTACACCCAAAACAAGAGCATTGAAGAAATAAATAAATAAATGGGAATTCCTCAATATTAAACACTTTTGTACATCAAAGAACTTTCTCAAGAAAGTGAAAAGACAGCCTATACAATGGGAGACAATATTTGGAAACAGTGTATCAGATAAAGATCTAGTATCTAGAATTTATAAAGAGATTGTTCAGCTCAATAACAAAAAGACAGCCAAACCAATTACAAAATGGGCAAAAGACTTGAGCAGAAACTTCTCATAAGAGGAAATGCAAATGGCCAAAAGGCGCATGAAGAGATGCTCAACTTCCCTGGCTATTAGAGAAATGCAAATCAAAACCACAATGAGATATCATCTCATACCCACCAGAATGGCCATTATCAATAAAACAGAAAATGATCAAGTGCTGGAGAGGATGTGGAGAAAGAGGCACACTTATCCATTGTTGCTGGGAATGTCAAATGGCACAACTGCTGTGAAAGGCAGTTTGGCCACTCCTCAAAAAGTTAAGTATAGAATTGCCATATGACCCTGCAATACTAGGGATCTACTCTGAGGACATGAGGGCAAGGACACAAACGGACATTTGCACACCAATGTTTATAGCAGCATAATTTACAATTGCGAATAGATGGAAACAGCCAAAATGTCCATCAACAGATGAGTGGCTAAACAAACTGTGGTATATACATAAGATGGAATATTATGCAGCTGTGGGACAGAATAGTTATGAAGTATGTAACAACATGGATGAACCTTAAGGACAGTATGCTGAGTGAAATTAGCCAGAAACAAAAGGACAAATACTGTATGGTCTCACTGATATGAACTGATATTAGTGAATAAACTTCGAGAATTTTGTTGGTAACAGAGACCATCAGGAGATAGAAATAGGTTAAGATATTAGGTAATTGGAGCTGAAGGGATACAAACTGTGCAACAGGACTGAATGTAAAAACTCAGAAATGGACAGCACAATGCCACCTAACTGTAATACAATTATGTTAAACACTGAATGAGGCTGAATGTGAGAATGATAGAGGGAGGAGTGCTGGGGGCACAAATGAAATCAGAAAGAAAAATAGATGATAAAGACTGAGATGGTTTAATTTGGGAATGCCTAGAGTGTATAATATTAGTGACTAAATGTACAAATTTTAAAAATGTTTTTGCATGAGGAAGACCAAAGGAATGCCATTATTGCAGGATGCTGAAAATAGATGGTAATCAATATTTTAAAATTTCAACTTCTGTGTGAGACTAAAGCAAAAAGTATTTATTTGGTACAAAATTTATATTTTGACTAAGTGCATTTCTTAATATAACTTATGTAGACTGCTTAATTGAACAGCACAAGTACATGCAACTTTGAGTAGGACATGAGATTTTGTTTGTTTGTTCACAGTGATGCTCCAATAAATCCCAGAGTGATTTGAATAGTGAATAAAAAAGTATTTGCAAAGTCCCCTTCGGGGAATAGTGAGAAAGGGGGAAAATTCAGCTTTCCCAAGTTGAGTTCTTGATATTCTCACAAGCAGTGTGGACAACCAAAGCTGTAGGCTGAGCCCCCAATCTTGGGGTTGTTTCATATGAAACAACCCCACAAAGGATAGGTCAAGCCAACTTAAAATTAGGCCTAAGAATCACCCCTAAGAAAACCTCTTTTGTTGCTTAGATGTGGCTTGGATATGGCTGAGAGATTCCAAACAGTCGAGAGGTTATCTGGAGGTTATTCTTACACATTAAATAGATATCACCTTGGTAGTCAAGATGTAATGGAGAGGCTGGAGGGAGCTGCCTGAAAATGTAGAGCTGTGTTCCAGTAGCCACGTTTCTTTCTTTCTTTCTTTTCTTCCTTCCTTCCTTCCTTCCTTCCTTCCTTCCTTCCTTCCTTCCTTCCTTCCTTCCTTCCTTCCTTCCTTCCTTCCTTCCTTCCTTCCTTCCTTCCTTCCTTCCTTCCTTCCTTCCTTCCTTCCTTCCTTCCTTCCTTCCTTCCTTCCTTCCTTCCTTCCTTCCTTCCTTCCTTCCTTCCTTCCTTCCTTCCTTCCTTCCTTCCTTCCTTCCTTCCTTCCTTCCTTCCTTCCTTCCTTCCTTCCTTCCTTCCTTCCTTCCTTCCTTCCTTCCTTCCTTCCTTCCTTCCTTCCTTCCTTCCTTCCTTCCTTCCTTCCTTCCTTCCTTCCTTCCTTCCTTCCTTCCTTCCTTCCTTCCTTCCTTCCTTCCTTCCTTCCTTCCTTCCTTCCTTCCTTCCTTCCTTCCTTCCTTCCTTCCTTCCTTCCTTCCTTCCTCCCTCCCTCCCTCCCTCCCTCCCTCCCTCCCTCCCTCCCTCCCTCCCTCCCTCCCTCCCTCCCTCCCTCCCTCCCTCCCTCCCTCCCTCCCTCCCTCTCCCTCTCTCTTTCCTCTCTTTCCTCTCTTTCATTTTTAATCTTTTCAGTTTATTTTAAATACCAAAAAACATAAAGAAAATGTAACCATTCCCTATTTTGATCATTCCGTTCTCTAGTAGCCATGTTTCTTGATGATGATTGTATAATGATATCTCTTTCACAGTGTGGCGGTGTGATTGTGAAAACCTGTGTCTGATGTTCCTTTTATCTACCTTGTCAACAGACGAGTAGAGCATATGTAATAAAAATAAATAATAAGGGGAACAAATGTTAAAATAAATTTTGTTTGAAATGCTAGTGATCAATGAAAGGGAGGGTAAGGGGCATGGTATGTATAAATTTTTTTGTTTTTATTTGGTTTCTTTTTCTGAATCGATGCAAATGTTCCAAGAAATGATCATGATGATGAATATTCAACTATGTGATGATATTGTGGATAAAAAGAGAGCAGCGTTGATTATGACAGATTTTCATAAAATATAACTTTTTATATCTATATAGGATTTGTAGTCAGCTGTGACACAAACACAGTTCACTTTTATGAACCCACAATTTTTGTGTCCATTTAGGGCTTGTAGGCAGCAATGGCTACAAACCAACTTTTTCATTCTAGGAGTATGTTAGTTCACAAAATTAACATAATTGCAAGACTGCTCTGTGGTAGTAGAGGTCAGTATAGTCTATTGCTAAGATATTCTTAAAGATATGGGAACTATTTAAAAACCCTTGGGGCCCTGTGTAAGTGAGCAGGGTGGAAATTTTATCCAACGTCCCTGGGTTTAAAAACAAATAGATGTTCAGAGTCATGGTGAAGTGGTATTTTTAAAAAAAGGCATTTTTAAAACTTAAAACTTGAATGTAAGCATGGCTATCTCAAGGGATAGCCCATACAGACTTGAGGATCTCCTCTGGGCTGCGGATAGGCCTTAGTTTAATAGGGGCCTCAGAGCAAATAAAGGAGTTAACAATAGCTGGATTTGTTCATCTTAAGGGGGCCCCCAGGGAGTGAAGAAGTTCTGTCTTAAAAACAGTGGGGCAGTCAGGGATAATGAGAAATTAATGGGACCCTAAAATGTCTACAAGCTTACAAAATAGAGGTGTAATGAAGGGTCTAGTTTTGGCTTTACCATCAACTCCTATAACCAGGCTAGTCCAAGTAGAGGTTCAGTATAGTGTAAATGGCTTGATTATTTAATTAAGATATCAATAATCTTACCTGCCATATCAAGTGTCACTCAAGGCTCCTTAGGTTGATGGTTAGATGTGAGGTTAGCAGAGCCATACATGGCTTCAGATACCTTTGGCCCTTATATTTTTGGGGGTGCATTGCCCGGGTATTGAACCCAGGTCTCCCACATGAAAGGTGAGCAGTTTAACCACTGAACTGCCTGTGCACCCTTGACCCTTTTTTATTTGCTGCGGCTGGGGCTCTAGGAACTGTGTCGTACACCCCCCCCCATCCTCCCTCCTTTGGAAGATGGTGGAGTCCGTAGCCTGGGGCCCAGGCTGGTGGCCCTTGGGGCTTGGCCCCAGAGTTGGGGGTTGTTTCAAGGTTTCTGCCACTCTCTTTGCCAGTGGCCCTCAGACACACAGTTGAAGCAAGATGCTTGAGGCTTGGAGCCAAGACTCAGTTGAGCTTGAGGTGGTAGGGTGCTTTTTTTCTTTCCTCTTTTAAAGAATTTATTTTATACTTCCAACACACAGCATGGCATTTGAAAACACTGACAGATAACTCTGTGATAAGATAAAGCAAAGAAAAATTGTTTATCTTATTAGAAACAAGATACAACTTCATTTTATAGTCTTCAAAATTAATGTTCTTTCATAATCTAACAATATATATATTCATGAAACAGTCTGCAGGCAACTACTGCTTAAGAAAGAACACTCTTAAGTAGATATGAATGTCCTAAATTGTTTTTTAGGTGTGAATTTTACAATCATTACTTCTATTAGCAGTAACAGTGGAGTTGGAGAGTATTTGCCTTCTCTAAGCTGCATGGGGAGAACCACCAATAAGGTGGTAGAACTTGTAGCCCTTTCCAAGGCCTGCATTTCCCTGTGTTTGTGGTCTTGCTTGGTGATCCACTGGGTGTCAGGATTTCTTCTGATAGCTTTATGGAATCGATACAATGAGAATAACCTCAAAGGAAGTTTATGTGGAATCTTCACCAACCCAGTAGGAATTTGGGACTCAACAGACTGAAGGCTTTGAGCAAATTTCAGATGGTTAATATCCATGATGGACAGGCTTCTATAGATTGCACCCTTAGGAACTGGGTGTATAGCCACCATGGTGTACTCAAATCCTATAGATTACATAACCTTGCACGGCCTTATATCCCATTCTGTGCACTTTGTCAAAACGGGGAGCCCTGTCAAGTGCAGAGAGCTGGTGCTGCTGCCAGCAACAGACCCTCAGAAGAAATGTATCACACATCGCACTGCTTCTTCCCCCATAGATCCCATATGTACTTACAAGCACTCATCTTGGCTTACCTGATGGCTGCCACCACATAAAAAGTGGCAGGGCACTTTTAACAGTGAACATAATAAGCTGAGACTATTCTCCATGTTTCTACTTACCTCTCTGCCTTCTCTTCCTCCTTGACTTTGTCCAGTCCAAATAGTCAGAGAGAAGTATCTCTTAGCTGGCTAGCAGATATGTTACCAGATTCAGCTTCCTAGATTCCTAGCCATGATATGAGAAAGAATTCAAGGGCACAGCACAACAGAATAATCAGGTAGAAAGTTTACTAAAAATGCATGCGAGAGAATATGTGGGCATTCTCACAAGGAAAGAAGGGTGAGACGCAAGAGACTAAGGCTAAAATTTAATGTGAAAATTTAAACTACATTTTAAAGGAATCAACCTTGAAAATACTGATTGGTTCAGAATGGTTTTATGGAAAAATGAACCTTCAACAAAAACTTGGCATTGATTGTGAATGCTCCATGGTTTGGGGGCAAAGGAACAAAGGACTTTTGACGGGTATTTTCTCTTCCTCTTCTTGAGAAGATGTGGGCAGAGAACTGCTCTGATATCTTCATTAAACACTGTTTTGAGGGCCCACTGTGCTAAATACTCCAGGTATTTTATAGCACTGATTTCCTTCACCCTGGCTAACCCCTGTGGTTAGGTGATAAGGGTCAGCCTCTTAATCTTCATCTTCTCAGTTGTGTCTTTAAGTTCAATTCCCACTAGGATGATGAGAGAATTGGGGCAGTAGTGTTGCCTTTCAGGATACGACTTTTTCAAATGATGCAACGCACAAAAAGGAAAAGCAAATTAACAATACGTTTGTTTGTGAGTAGGATAAGGGTCATAAAATGGCAAAATCTTCTTGTACAGCTTTATCCCATTAGCCTACATTTACTGGCTTTCCATCTACCATAACATTGGCAGGATTGTCAAAAAAGTGGGAATGTATTCTTCAGGAATTTCTCATTGGTTTTGTAATTGATCACTAAGGTATTTTTACCTACAGCTCCGTCTCCTACATCAGGACTCTTGGCTGTGTGCAGCTGTGGTGGCAACCAGGCCCTGAGGCAAAGAGCTTGGTGGGCTTGAGGTACTGGGTATGGGGACTGCTACTGTCCATGCCACCAGGCCCTCAGTGCTCTGGGAGCCAAAGCCCAGCAGCAGCTACCACCCAAAACTGCAGGAAAACCACAGAGAAACAGGAAATGAATTTAATCATTTCAGTTATCTTGTCTTCAGGTTAGCTCGTCCTTCTGTTCAAATATACTGTTTAATTCCTCAAGTGAGATTTTCATTTCGATTACTGTAATTTTAGCTCTGAAATTTTCTTTTTGGTTCCTATTTATAATTTCTGTCTTGTTATTTTGTTCAGACAGTCTTTTCTTAATTTTGTGTAGTACTTTGTTCATGATTTCCTTTAGCTCATTGAACATAATTGGTAATGCTTTTGGCTAATAGCTTTGATGTATCATCAGGGATGTTTTCTGGTAAATTCTTTTTTACCTGAGAATGGGCCATACTCCTGTTTCTGCATGTGATTTTCAACTTTTTTTTTTTATTAAGAACTGGACATTCTAACTTATATTTTGTTTTTTAACTCTGGAAGTCACATTCTCCCAATCCTCTGGGATTACTTTTTTATTTTTCCCCCTATCATGAGGGCTGCGGCCATCAGTTTGTTATTTTCCCCAACTGTATCTGTTACGAAGGGCAAAAAGGAAAGGAAAAAGAATGTACTGTGTCTATAAGACTCCTCGGTCAATTCTGAGGGAAATTGAAAGAACAGCCATCTTCGGTGTTTGTCCCCCAGTGATCAAAAGCAGGAGTCAGAAGCAGTGATCAGTGATCTGACCACATACCCCTGGTTTTTTGAGTACTTAATCCTTGTTTCCTACCATGGCACTAGCCAGCTACACCAAAGTTGTGCTGCAGGACCCCCAGTCTGCCTCTTGTTTGTGGATAGGGCGTAGTAACCACTACAGGAAGATTAAAATTCACTGATACTTAGTCCAGTTCACCAGCCTCTTCATCCAGCTCTTCTCTGAATGTTGCTGTTATTTCATTAGAGTTCCAAAATGGTTATTTCAGACAATTCTTGCCAGTTGTTCAGTAATTGTTTTGGTAGAAGAAATAATTCCTGGAGCTTTCTATTCCACCATCTTCCCAGAATCCTCTTCTTCTTCAGTGTTTTTATTTCCACCACCTGTAACTTTCATTTTCCCTTCAAAATTACTCAATAAGATTTAGTTTTCATAACATTTTCCTCTTTTTTGATAGCTCTCAATATCAAAAGACAGCCAGGGGGTCGTATTGAGAAATACTATGCTTTTGTTGTTTTGTTTTTTCTTTGAAGGGGGGAATGGCCTTATCCTAAATAAAGATGGAGATTTATTTCATATCAGTATTTTATGAAAGGCATAGATCAGAATTTTACCCAAGGGAATGTTATAGCAAAAATTATGTAAGTAGACTTATTCCAAACTGTATAAAGGAGGCTTAATAAACTTAATTCCAACTACATATGCCCATAATGGGTTGACTTTTCCACTTGTATTCCTATTTTAATTATCATTGTTTGAATGCTCATAGGATAAATATTTTGGATGTGTTTTATGTAGCCTACATTACCTCTAGTAGATATTTTAATATTCTTAATAATACCATTATCTTAATTTTCAGTAAATTGACATCTCTCAATGAAGAGTATACCAAAAATAAAACTGAGTATGAGGAAGCCCAGAATGCCATTGTTAAAGAAATTGTCAACATTTCTTCAGGTAAATTTAAAGGAACCAATACATTAAATGTTGTGTATGTGACCTGCTTTTTAGTAAAAGAAAAAACAAAGATATTTGAAGACTGTTTTTTAAAGAGCCATTACAGACTGTAACTAATATGTTATGCTATCTATAAAATAATACATGCTGCATTGAGGTAGGAGAAGTAAGTGGAAATTGCTCTTATATACATAAAGATGAGCTAGTGCAGGCAAAGATGGGAATACCCTGAAAAACATGGACACACAGAAAAGCACAAAACTTATACTATAGTAATAAGGAAAGGAAACACAGCTACAAGGCACTAGTATCTTAGATTATATGCTGGCTCATGTTCTAGGTTACGGAAATACTACTGAAAAGCAAATATAATTGCACACGAGTTCTTTTTGATTTTTGTGTGCCAATTTACAGATTTTTGGAATCCGTTCTAGAGGCACAGTTTGAGATATTTGTCTTCTTATAATTACCCTATATGATTAAGGGGAACACATAATTTGGCACTATGACATTGCCTTTAGAATGGAATGAATGTTTGGCACAGGGCAGTTGATGCTGTTACCTAAGAAGGTTTTGCCCATCTGTGCTAGATTGACTGTAATCTTTATTGTGCCTTTCAAAAATATACTAAAGAACCACCATAACCAAATGACCAAGTTAACATCACCAGTAATTGGGCAGATACCATTATATTCTTCTTGATGAAATTTAGGACAGACACATCATCACCTTTGCAGTATTCTTGACAGAATTGTTTAATCAAATTATAAACAAAAGGGAAAAATCTTTCTAAAATAAAGAAATCATGGTTAGAACTTTGGTGTGCAGTTTAAGTGTTTTGAAGGTTTTTTATTGTGGGACATTTGTTTAAGATTGAACTCTTAAAAAACCCTCCATGGACCATCTTTGATTGGATCTGGGATTAGAGTTGGGGGATAAAGGACTTTCTTGGACAAAGTTTCATGTGAGACAATATAATAATAGTGTCATTTCTTGAATGTGTTAATGACATTGTGATTAAGTAGAAGGATGTCCTTGTTCTCAGGTTATACATGCCGAATTATTTAGGGCTAGAATTTTGAAAAAGGAATTTTCTTGAAATTTTCCTCGTAAATCAGAAGTAAACATAAATGCTAGAGGAATTTATTTTAATACATTTTGGTGTTGAGATGAATGACACTGATTTGTAAAGATTACATTTTCTTTGGTGGGATCAGATAAGTGTAGCGTGGTAATCTTCTAGGTGAATTATGTACTTAAGTCTGTATTGCATTCTAAAGGACCATGTTAAGCACCATAATATTTTTTAAATAAATCAACTAATATTCATTAAATAGCAAGCATGTAGAAAGTGTTAGATTTAAATACTTAAGTTGAATCTTTTTTTTTTTTTTTTTTTTTTTTTTTGAGAGGGAGGAAGGGAAGGAAAGACAGAGAGAAGGAAGGAAGGATGGAAGGGAGGAAGAAAGGGAAACATCTTTTAAACATTTTCTTGTTTTATTGTATTTTGTTTGTTTGTTTGTTTTTTACATGGGCTGGGGCCGGGAATCGAACCGAGGTCCTCCGGCATGGCAGGCAAGCACTTTGCCCGCTGAGCCACCGCGGCCCGCCCTGAATCTTTTATATTTGGAGTCAACCTGAATAAAAGAAACTTTGGTCTAATGTACACATTATTTAAAAATGTAATGGATAGGGGTTTTTTTTTGCAGTTTTCTGTTTTGCTGTTAAGCAAGGAAAGTCGGATAACGAAAGATGCCAAGTATAGACTCTTAATCAAGAGGCTTTTTAGTTTCTCTTTTATTATAAATCTCCTTTTGTCATTAAGTTAGAAAAGTTTCCATTTTAAAGTAATTATTGTAATTACTTTTGCTAAACTAACCTCGTAGGTTCCTATTGCTGTGTGATAGGGTAGAATGAACTCTTCCTTTGCTCTTTTTGTCCTTTGTTTTAAAATTTGAATTCTGTGTTTGGTGAAAAGGGAATAAATGTTTAAAATGTGGTAAAAGAAATGTAAGAGGATTATTTGTACCTGGTCATTCATAACTTACATTTTTTAATATTTTGAAACAATTTATTGCTTCTGTGGGAAGTAAGGGAATTGAAGAGGGGCCATTTCCTGCCATTTGTTTAAACTTCATAATTTTGTGTTTTCCTTAAATACAGCTTTCTCTTGAAAGTCCTTTGAAGCTTCTAACATGATTCTGTGATAGTGCTACATAATGCATGGGTCTGTTATACCAATCCTTCCAACTTATTACAATTTTAGAATTTATTCTGAAGATTTTGACAACTTTTATTGCCTCTCTGTGCTTTGTCTGGCATACATCAGGTACTTTTGGTACATAATAGCTTTTGGTTTCATTGCTCTAGCAGAGAATCTTGTTGAAGGCATTTTAAGTGACAATTAAGGATCTAAATTTATGCTAAAATTCATGTATGTTTCATTCTGATGAGAAAAAAATACTTCAAATAATTTTTCAGTCAGTTTTGTACATGCACTGGTCTTGACAGTCACATTACAGCTTACTGCCAGGTACTTGTACATTTCTTATGATGAATGTGAGCTGCCATCTTGTTTCAGATTCTTAAAATTTAAAAAAAGGTGTCTTAAAATTGAAGGTGTACCTCAAAGATCACTGCACTGTGCTTTTTCTAACCTTATCTATTTTGAAGGCTTCTTTGTCTTTTTTTGGAGGTTAAGCTCTCATTTCTTTATAAGCAGCTATATAATTTAATATAATACTGGATTTTGTTAGGAAGCATACCACACCCCTTCTGTTTGTGGAATCTGTTCACAGTGGAGGAGGACATAATGCATTTTAAGCTCATGTTGACTTTTAAGTGTTCCTTTCAAGTTTCATTATGGCAAATTCCTGTTGATTTTTTTTAAGTGTATAAATTAGGAAGTAGATTTTAGATTCCCAAATGAGGGAGTTAAATTTATTCTTGTTGCTGCTTATATCTATTTTTTATGATTTGGTATTTTCATACACATTTCCTCTTTATTTTTACACAGGCTATGTAGAACCAATGCAGACACTCAATGATGTATTAGCTCAGCTGGATGCTGTTGTCAGCTTTGCTCATGTGTCAAACGGAGCACCTATTCCATATGTACGCCCAGTCATTTTGGAGAAAGGACAAGGAAGAATTATATTGAAAGCATCCAGACATGCTTGTGTTGAAGTTCAAGATGAAGTTGCATTTATTCCAAATGATGTTCACTTTGAAAAAGATAAACAGATGTTTCACATCATTACAGGTAAAAACCTTGATTATTGTCTTTTGGGGGTTGAAGTTCCCTTTTTATATTAGAGTAGAAAAAAAGTGGATTTAAAGTTGATGAAGGTATCCAGTCTTAACATTAGAAAAAACAAACATGTTATTTATGTTAGTAATATAGTAACATTTGGATTAGAGAGACAATTTGGAGGATGAAAACAGCTTAGAAGAGAATATTGTATTCATATGAAACTCCTGTTCCTGGGATTCAGAACCCTTGAAAAAATCCTTACCTTTAAGCCAGTTACCAATAGTGAGAGCATTGAAGGTCAGATCTCAATGACCTCAGCTTAGGGCAGCAACTCTGTTTAAGATATGGCACTGTTTTCATGCCAAGTTTTTTTTTTTTAATGACTTGAGTATAGACTAGTGTAACATGTATCAGACTCAGGTGTTTTGTGAGATTTTAACCAGATTCTGGGAAACAAAGAGGGGAGCAGAGCTTTGGGCAAATATATTTGGGAAGTAGTTGGGTTGTATTCTATGCTCTTCTCCCAAACAGATTTTCAAATTGTTCATATAATCTAACCCAAATAAATAAGCTCACATTTTTCAAAGAATGGTCATGTCTTAGAGCTTTGGTGTGGAATTTAAGTGTTTTGAGCGGTTTTACCATATTGGTTCATTCAGTTCATCTGTAGCACCATTTCATAATGCGTGACATTGTTTATTTAGGCCTGCACTAAGTTTCTGGAAGTCACATTATCCTGCTTGCAGTTATGTTTTCTCTGGCTGGCCTTCTTAAAATCTAGCTTTGTCTCCCAGTATTTGGAGGAACTTAGTCCACATCTTTGGTCAGCTTATGGTTCTGCTTCCACATCAGTGTGATCTGTGTGATTAATCGCCAGAGAATCGTGATCATTGATCCTTTGTTTGGGACTAATAAGAGTTAATTTATCAGCAGCAGAAAGAAATTAATAACCTTGCAGAAATACAATTTGTTTTGTAGGCCCTAATATGGGAGGTAAATCAACATATATTCGCCAAACTGGTGTGATAGTTCTCATGGCCCAGATTGGATGTTTTGTGCCGTGTGAGTTGGCAGAAGTGTCCATTGTGGACTGCATTTTGGCTCGGGTAGGCGCTGGTGACAGTCAGTTAAAAGGAGTCTCCACATTCATGGCTGAAATGTTGGAAACTGCTTCTATCCTCAGGTAAGGACGTGTCTCAGTCCTGTGGAAAGTGCATTTACAGATTCATCTTTAAAATACCTGAGACTTTTATGTAAACTAGATAATAATTTGCTACTCTTTGAACTTAATGTGCTTTGTATTATCTCAAAAAAAGTGATTGGTGGTAGTTATGAAAAGCTTCTTTGAATTTTTAAAAGTTGTGGCCAAATGCACACAAAAGACTGTCAAATTCATTAATTAAAGAAAAAAAGATTTTCCTCCTTATATTCAGCTAAGATGAAGAGGAATGCTAGTGACTGGTATTGGTAAGACTGTGGTTTACATGATGACCAACAGTGTATGTAAGTATCTGTGTCATCACATTCTTGTCCCATCTTCATTCATTATTCTTCTAAAATATTGGCTGATTTGCTTGGCAAGAAATGAATAATTGCTTCTTGGTTTGGAAATTCTTTGATTACTACTAGTGAACTTGGTTATTTATAAAATATTTGTTACTATTTGTTTCCTCTTCTATCAATTATTCATACCCATACCATTTTTTTGTTGATGTTTTGTTACTTCTTTTTGAGTTGGTCAAATTTTTCATACTTAAGGTAATTAATCTGTTGTATTAGTGGTGTGCCTTTCCCAATGTATTGTCTTAATTTTGTTTTTGACATAACCACATTTTATGTCATGGGAAAATGTCATATAATTGTATTTCAGGTCTGCAACCAAAGATTCTTTAATAATCATAGATGAATTGGGAAGAGGGACCTCTACTTACGACGGATTTGGATTAGCTTGGGCTATATCAGAGTACATTGCCACAAAGATTGGTGCTTTTTGCATGTTTGCAACCCATTTTCATGAGCTTACTGCTTTGGCCAGTCAGATACCAACTGTTAATAATCTACATGTCACAGCACTAACCACTGAAGATACCTTAACTATGCTTTATCAGGTGAAGAAAGGTGAGTATTGAGACCACAGATGCACTATAAATTCAGTGTGTGACAATGGAAAACTTAATTACCCTTGAAATCATCAGTAATTACCTTTTTTCTTTTGACACTGAATCATTGATGTTTTTACAAAACACATTTACCTATTAATTCATAGTCTTGGGGCAAGACATGGTATATTTTTGTTTCTGTCTCTCTCAGTGTTCACAGAGAGAGAATAATCTATACCCTTCAACATTACCCTGAAGGGATTTCTGCTGCCTCCCATGGCCTTATTTACTTATCAGATTAGCTACTAGGTGATAACAGTATGCTTTGAAATTCCAGGGTTCTATCTGTTATTCTTTAAAAAATATTTATTCTGATTCTCTGATTGTATATCTAAGTTTGTTTATATGCACAGTTCATTTAAACCCAGAAGTTCCAGAAACCCTGAAGTTGTTAGTAGTTATTACATATGGAATGACTTACCTTTTGGCATTCCATCCTTTTCAGAAAAGTTTGTCATTTGTGGTTCAGGCATCTTAGTCATGAAGTAGGGAAAAACTCCAAACACCACACAAGAAAGCACCGGAGCCTCTGAGAAGTGGACAAGCTTTTTATTGCCGGTAGGCTCAGAGGACTTAAGTCCAAAGTCTGAGTGCCAAACATCCTTTGTCTCCAGATTATATAGGCTAGCATGCGAGAAGTACAGAGGCAGAATTTGCAGGGCAGAGTTACCATGGGAATGGACAGGGAAAGTGCTATAAGCTCTGGTTCAGGGCAGATTTCCTTTATCTGGGTAGTCTTGCTATGCAGGCAAGCCTGGACATGACTAGACAGATGCAGTAGACGTTTTGATTTACTGTCTCTTCGCATGTTTTACACATTGAGTGTACACAAATTCATAAGATCATTTCAGTAAGTAAATACAGCAGTAATATTGAGGTCCCTCTTATGAAGTACCTTATTCCCCCCTTTTGATGACAGCATTCATCACATTTTATACCATAGATGTAGCACTGTTTTCCTTTGTGGGAACTAACTCATATTTATGATGGTTTGAGGGTTGCAGGCTACTGAGATGAAGTAGGTGAGAATCGGTTTTTCTGTCTAAGGCTTCTATAGTTTGACTTAGACTTTTTAGTAAATAAAGGAGGAGGAAGAGGAGGATAAGACATATACTAAGCAGCACTAAAACACTTCCAGTTAGAGTTTTGAACCCTCCAAAGGTTGAGAACCATCCCCCAACAGATTCTTGGGGTCCCAGCCTTTCCAGGTCTGAACTGGAACATGGGCTGGATTCTCAGGCGTTGATTTCCTGTATTACCCTTCCTTGGTCATCTAACTGCAGGCAACAGAAAGGTTGAACTTTCCACATACTCCACCTTCCTTTGCTAACAGGTACTTAAGAGCCAGTTGGTTATGATAGATGGTTGTTCTAAATTTGGTTTGTTGCTGTGTCAACAGATTTAAAGCATGGGCTGTTTCATTTGTGATTAGTTTGACCACTGCATGGAGCTGAATGATGTGGTTTAGTATGTAAATTGGGGACAAAAACAGCATCCTGCAACTTATATAAGAAAGGAGGAGTTACCTGGATATGGATAATGCCACTAAATTAAAGTCAAATTAGTTTTCCAGAAAGAATTGTAGGCAGCCTACTTTTAGGAGAGCTAATACAGCCAAATGAAAACCAAACACAGAGATGAGGATAAGGAAAGTCAAGCACAGATCCAGCAGGCTGGGGTGTCCATACGGCAATTCCTCAATTTTCAGCTGTGCATGATCAGTGAGCCCTGGAGTGACTGAAGCAAGGCTCAGAGTCCAACAATTTTCCTCAAGCTTCAGCCATGCATAGACCAGTCAGCTCCAGAGTGGCTGGGGCAGGGCAGGTGGTTTTTTTATGCAGGGTCAAAAGCAGCAGGTTTTCTGGGTTAGTTTGATAACTTCCAAGATGAGGTTGAACCGTTTCCAGGTTTCAACCAGGAGTGGTGGATCCAGGGGACAATCTTGGCAACTTTAACAGCTGTAGGGGTAGAAAGTAGGACCGTATAGGGTCCTAACCAGATAGGTGTTAATACCTGATTTTTCCAATCTTTCACCCAGGCTAATAATGATCCTGGGGTAAAGGAGTGCGCAGAGGGTGTTAATTGTAGTGGAAATCTTTCATTTACCCAGCTGTGCAGTTGAGACAGAGTGGAGCTTAGGCCCTGGAGTTGTTTTCTTAAAGTTAGTTCTCCAAATTGTGTAATATTTCCTTGGAGTTCTTTTATCAGTGGTGGAGGCCATCCGAACAAAACTTCAAAAGGGGAAAATCCAGTCCGTTTTGTGGGACTGCATCTTACTCTTAACAAGGCTATGGGGAGAACATCAGTCCATTTTAGATTTGGTTTCCTGGCAGAGTTTCTTCAGGTGTGATTTCAGGGTGTGGTTCATTCACTCCACTTTCCTGAACTCTGCGGCCTATCTGCTGTGTGGAGATTCCACTTTATGCGGAGGGTTTTTCTGAGATTTTGTATAATTTGGTCCACAAATGCCTGTCTATTGTCAGAGCCCAGGGAGCTCAGCAGGCTATACCATGGGATGATTTCTTTGCACAAGAACTGAATTACTTCCTGGGCCTTTTCTGAGGAAGTCGAAATGGCTTCCATTCACCCTGAGAAGATACAGACTCCTACTAGTAGAGGGTGGTATCCCCTTGCCCTGAGAAGCTCTGTGAAGTCTGCCTGGATGTTGTTGAATGGTATTTGTCCCAGGGGGATGGTGGTTCACTCCTTGATAGGGATTGTTTGAGCACAAGTTACACATTTAGTACAAACTACTTGGGTGAGTTGATGCAGCCAAGGAATGTAAAAGTACTGTTGAAGAAACTGCTCCAGAACTGTTTTACCATATAGTGACTATTTTTATGAACTTGCAAGACCACCCCTGAGGCAAGTGCTTCTGGGATTACTGATTGACCATTCTTGAATTTCCACCATCCATTCGGTAGGAGGATGCCACAGCCTTTAGAGCTTCAGCTGCTCTCTTGTTCGCCTCCCCAGGCAGGGGTGAATTTTCAGCTCCTTACGTAGCCTCATATAGGGGCTTAGTGACTGTGGTAAAGTTAAGGATCCAGATGTAGCAGAATCCTGTGGCCCCTAGAAATTTACAGACTTTTCGCAGGGATGTGGGTGTAGTATTTGCAGATGGCTTGGTTTTTTTTCCTTTTCAACTTCCATCACCTTGGACGATATGAAATCCTAGGAATTTTACTTGTCTTTGCAAATTTGGGCCTTTTTTCTAGAGATCTTGTAGCCTTTTTGATTTAGGTGGGCCAGGAGTGCCCTTGTACCTTTTAGACAGTCTTGTGAGGCTGTGTACTGGCTAAGAGTATCATCCACATATTGGAGCAAGCGTTATTATTTTTATTTCTTCTTCTGGAGTGATGCAAATGTTCTAAGAAATGATCATGGCAATGAATATACAACTATGTGATGATATTGTGCGCCATTGATTGCACACCAAGTATGGTATGTCCATATGTTAAGAATGTTTGTGTTTGTATGTTGTTTGGTTTTATCAACAAAAATTTTTTTTTTAAAAAGGGCTATTATACTGTTTGTTGTGAAATTTTTGCAAGTTCTTCCCTAGGATTTGGCTCAATATAGTGGGAGAATCTTTGAACCCTTGAGGCAGGTACATCCAGGTGAATTGTTTTCTTCCAGTGTGCGGATGTTCCCATTCAAAGGCAAAAATGGGTTGGCTAACCAGTGCCAGACAAACGCAGAAGAAAGCGTCCTTTGGGTCAAGGCAGGAGAAAAATGATGCTGTTGCAGAAATTAAGGTCAAGAGGGTATATGGGTTTGGCATTATGGGATGTAAGGTAATAGTTCCTTTGTTGATGGCCCTCAAGTCTTGAATGGGTGGTAATTGTTGGTGCCGGGTTTTCATATTGGTAGCAGAGGAGTGTTCCATGGGTGCCTGAATTCCCACCTGGGCTTCTCGGGTGACTGGATATTGTTTAAGATGCACAGGGGCAAATCCCAGGTGGAGTTCCATGAGGACCAGAGGCGCATTCGTTGCTAGCCCTGATGAATTGTTTTCTGCCCAAACAGAGGAATCAACTCCTTGCACCTGTGGATGGTCAGGCTGATTTCGATCTTTGGCAAGAAAAAGCCGCCACTCTTCCATCTGGTGGGCTGTCAGGGTCACCGTGATCCTTTTTTCTGGATCCTTTAGCATCAGGAGACATTCCCCTTCTGCACTGAAGTTTATTTGAGCCTGAGGCTTTGTCAGGTGATCTCGGCCCAGTAGGGGTACCGAGCAGTCAGGAAGGTAAAGAAATTGATGGGAAACTTCACGGGATCCCAGCAAACACTTACGGCTGTTAAGAAGGGATGTTGAGCCAAGACACCAGTAGCTCTAATAATGCTGATTTGCCTTTCAGTTTTGGGCTGAATTTGTTGCATGACAACAGAATGTTTTGCATCTGTGTCTGCCATAAAGTCCATCTTTTGGCCCCCTATCGTCATCATGAGCATGGTCTCCCCAGGGCCAAGTGTGAAGGGGCCTGGTTTGTCTCAGTCTGAGTTGTCTTCAAGGGCTGCTAGACCTACGAAATCAGTGGCACCAGGTTCTCCGTGGCTAATGGGATGTTTGTCACCCCTTTCTTGTCTTTTGTTGGGGCATTCTGCTTTCCAGTGTGCTTTTTCCTTACAGTAAGTACACCAGTTCCTTCCCAGTGGAGCTGCTTTCCTACTTTATTTGGGCAGCTCCCAGTAAGCGGATGTTTTATTTCGGATGTTTTATTTCCTGGCCCTGGTTGCTTGAAGGTTCCGGGTTTTGAGAATGGGGGCTTTCTAGTGCCCTGGGTGAGTGCCGCAGCAGGTAGTCTGCTTTTTTCTTTAGTTGGCGGTCTAATTCTCTCCATGCCTCACTCAGTTCATGTAGACTTTGGTAGCCACCTTCAGGAGCTGGGGTATATTCATTCTCGAAAACCCTTCTAATTTTGCAGCTTTCTCTGGATGTTGGGTTGGGCTTGCCCAACAAATGCACAGTTAACAAGTTTTTGGTTTTCTGGCTCCTCAGGGTCAAAAGAAGTGTACAGTCTAAAGGCTTCACAGAGGCGCTCGTGGAACTGGCTAGGGACTTCATCTGTATGACTTCAGTGGATTTTGACATTGATTGCCTTTTTTGGCTCCCTTTTTCATGCCTTGAATAAGCGCAGTTTGGTAGAGGTTTAAATTATTTTTGCCAGTTACAGTGCTTGGGTCCCACTGTGGGTTGACATCTGGGAAGTAATTTTGAGTATATTGGGATGCGTTCATTGTCCCTACAGGAGCATTTTCTTTCAACCACTTCAGGGCGGCTTGTGAAATCTGTCTCCACTTTTCTGTGTTGAAGAAGGTGATGCAGAGCTGGCGGAATCGTGCCATGTTGGCCAATGGGTTTGTATAATTGACTAGAGTAAGTCAATCATAGCTTGTAAGGCTTCTCAGTTTGTAAGCTTCACTCCATAGTCTCCAGTAAACCCTTTTTTATAATTCTTAAGAAGGCAGGCTAAGGGGGTTTTGCTTTCGGTACCATAGTGATTGATCCTCCTGGGGCACCAGACAACAAAAGAATAAAATAAACCAAAGACTGTTTGTCTGTCTCTGACGGCTTCCCTCGCAGGGGAATTTAGGGTCCTCTTGGCATGAGGTGAATTGGTATAAAACCCCAACCTGGACTGTCTTGTTGAGAGGGCCGCCTTAGGAGCTGTATGAGGACACACAGAACTGCAGATCAGGACACGCAATTCACTTTGTAGGTGACACAGCACTGAAGCCTCAGAACAGAGCCACGTTTCATTCACACATTCACATACCAGGCACTCAACAACATGACGAGTTATGTTGCCTCCCAAAACCAGAGTGTATCTAACTACCAGGAGTTTCTTTTTTGGCTTTTCCTCTGTCCGAAGGGTACATGGCCTGGTTTAGGAGGTGATCAGTCTCCTCTTCTGCCTAAAAAGGCGCAAGACCTGTCAGTCCCTATACCTGCTTGAACAGCCTTTCTTACCAGTCTGACGTGCAGAGCTCTAGTTCAGTTCTCAGGGCTGCTGAGGTCCCTCCCGAGTCTGGGGAAGCCCGTGTCCCATTCCAATCAGTTGATCATGAACTGGAAGAAGAGGTTCCAGGGACTCCCAGGGATGATCAAGATCAGTCTGCGGCTCGAGCCTCCCTGGAGACAGGGAGGGATCACAAGGGTGTCTCTTCCTTGGGGTGCGGAGTTTCCCAGCCAATGCACCAGAAATGAAGTAGGGAAAAAGTCTGAACACTGCACAAGAAAGCACTGGAGCCTCTGAGAAGTGGACAAGCTTTTTATTGCCGGCAAACTAAGAGGACTTATGTCCAAAGTCTGAGTGCCAAATATCCTTTGTCTCCAGATTATATAGTCTAGCAAGTGGGGAGTACAGAGACAGAACTTGCAGGCGGAAATTTCCATGGGAACAGACAGGGACAATGCTATGAGCTAAGAGAAATCTGTCAGGGCTGAATTCTCTTACTTGCACAGTGGACAGTTCGTCTTGCTATGCAGGCAGGCCTGGACATGATTAGGCAGATGCAGCAGACATTTTGTTTCACTCTCTCTTCCAGAAAGCATGTTCTTACATATTCTTAAGAGTGCACAAATGCATAAAATTGTTTCAGTAAGGAAATACGGCAGCAGTAATACTGAGGTCCCTCTTACGAACTGCCTCAGTCAGATTACTGATGTAATGAGAGTACACAGTATAAGATTTTTATTGCCTAAACATTTCACCAAGCATCAGAATAATTTTTCAGATGACTTAACTGGTTTCCCAGGAAGACTTTTTTCTGCATCAGTTATTTATACACAAATGAGATATTCTTGCTTCTTTTATACTTTAATTATGCTCTTGTGAGACTCCTTTAGAGTTACTGTCTTCACATTATTGATATAAAATATACTTTATTTGTATTTGTCATTTAGCATGAAATTGTGGGGTTTTTGCTTTTAAATCATTGTCTGTGTTTTGTGTGTTATAGAAACAGGTTCAAAATATAAACAAAATAGATGAAGTATAGATATGGAATAAGTTCATCCTTCACTGTTGGTGTTTATCAAATATTTGCTTCTGCTTTAATTTTGTTTCTCTTAGTTGCACAAAGTATCCAGTTCCAGCAGATATGGTATATCTACCTAAGTTACAATTTTTTTTACAGTTGATATATAATTGAGACAAAAATGGAAGTTCTGTAATAACTCAGCTATTATCTTTTTTTGTTATTTTTTATTAGAAAAATTGTGGCTTTACAGAACCATCATGCATAAAATACGGGATTCCCGTATATCACATCACCACCAATACACTTGCATTGGTATGGAAAATTAGTCGTTATTGATGATAACTATTTTTTTTAATTTAATTTATTATTTTTGTATTTTTTAACAGTAGTTACATTTGTTATAATCGATGAAAGAATATTAAAATAGTGCTATAACTATTGTCCATAGTTTATGTAGCTGTATTTTTTCCCATATTCCCAACCTATTATTTTTTTTCCCAACCCATTATTATTATTTATATTTGTCTTTATTTTATGACCCATCTACCCATGCACTGGATAAAGAGAGTATCAGTCACAAGGTTTTTATAATTACATGGTCACATGATAAAAGCTATATAGTTGTGCAGCTGATACCCAACAAAGGCTGTGAATTCTTCTGCCTGATGTGCTCAATAGCCAAATCCTGAGACGGGGTTTCAAGGAGAGAAAGAGTTTATTAGTACACGTGTAGCAGGAGTGCAGACAGCCTAAAAGCCCACAGTCTGTCTTCCCAAACAAAGGGAACTCGGGGTTTTTAAGAGTTCTAGCAAGGGAAGATGAGGCCATTTCAGATAGTAAATTCTAAGCAGACAAGAAAATAGTGTTAATAGTGAGTTCAAAGGTAAAAAGAAAACACTGTTAACATAAGGTAAGTTGAAAGGAGCTATCTGTCCTTCAGTGGTAAAGGCTAGTGGAGCAAGAAAGAAAACATTGTTACCATAGATTAGCATAAGAAAGCTGAGGTAGCTATCTTTCTATGGCCAGAGCCCAGTGGATAAAATTTACAAACAAATGTATGGAACTGAGGCTAGTTGATGACTGATTTCCTTAGCATTGAGGCCTAGAAGAGAAAGACCTGATAAGGGGTCTTATAGTTCTGATAGCCATTTGGGCACCAGGTAAAAAAAGATAAGGGCTTTTTACAACCCCTCCAGATGTCCAGAACAGTTTAATTACACTTTAGGGCTTCCCAGTGCTTCTCTTTGTCTTTTCTAAAATCCCAAAAGCAAAAGGAATATTTATATAATGATTCAGTAATTAAAATCATCCAGTAAATCCTAATTTCTAGGTTACAGCATCATTATCAAAGATCAAGGCTATTAGATTACAGTTCAGCAATTTCAGGTATTTCCTTTTAGCTGTTCTGATACATTAGAAACCAAAAAAAACATTTCTATAATGAGTTAGTTGTCATAACCATTTGTTAAATCCTCATTTCTCTGTTGTACCTCTTCCCTCTCATTTGATTATTCTCTAAATCTTCAGGGCAAAGAACATTCTAGCTTCTTTGTCCTGGAAAGGGATGTCAGCCTTATCGGATAGAGGAATAAAACTGGCTGATGTTCTCTGATAACTATCATTTTTATTAAAAGCTTTGGAAAAGTTTCTTGTCGTTTGGTTTTTTGTTTTTTTTTTTTATAAAATAAAGTATGAAGATAAACTACCTAGTCTATAAATTGATCAGTGTTTTGAGTTAAAAATTCTGTTGTCATTTGTAGAATTCAAGATCAGATTTAGATTATGGAAGAATGGCAAACCATTTTTCCAGGAAAAGTATTGTAAATACATAGATATATTTCCTGAGTCATAATCTCTAGAAAATGAGTTAGTTAATCCAGAGGTAGATCATTCATTACTAATCAGTATATTTTAACTTCAGTGATAATCTTGACATTTTTACATTTATCCCTTTTTTTCTTGGTAATTTCTTTCTTCATATTGATATATTTAGGCATTCGAAGATTATCTACTAAGCTTTTTCTCTGCTATTTTTATTTTTTCCTACTGCAGTTGTCACAGTTAAAATACAGCACTGTGTTCTAAGACGTAACTTTCTTGGGAGGAGGTTTAATTAAATTAGTATATCTAAATTACTCTGAATGTTTTGGCTAGTATATTTTAAGTGATACTAAATTAAGTTTTCTAATGACAGGGTAAAGGTAAAGAGGATTAATTCCATTTATGTAAAGTGTTGTCTCTTTCCACTCTGTCTCCTTCTATCTTCTACATTTCTTCTAGGTATCTGTGATCAGAGTTTTGGAATTCATGTTGCGGAGCTTGCTAACTTCCCTAGGCATGTGATAGAGTGTGCTAAGCAAAAAGCCCTAGAACTAGAGGAGTTTCAGAATCTTGGAAAATCTCAAGAATATGATGAAGCAGAACCAATAGCAAAGAGATGCTATCTGGAAAGAGAGGTTTGTTAGCTTGTTTTTATAGTTATTTAATCTCTATATGTCACATAAACCAGGCCACCAAGTGGTGTCATCTTTTTTTTTCCTATATGATTCTTGTGTTTAATTTTTGATCAGTCCTTATTGGCTTTCACTTAAATTTCTTTGCATGACAAAGAATCCGTCTCTTATCATTTTGATTTCTGTAGTACATACACCTGCCATGATCGAAAGAGCATTCCAAGTACCAGATTTTAAAAGTATGGGGAAAGGAATATTAATATAGGTGTAAATAAGTATTTCTAAGGACCTGTAGATGTCCAAGGACGTGTTTGGTTACTTGATAAATGAATAAATGAAGTCCAGCTAATTTTGTTACTCTTTAGTCAAAACTATGCTTGAATTTTAATGGAGAATTTCTTCCTTATTACTTGAATACCTACATAACTTTCAGCTCTAAGGTACTTATTGTTATTTCCCTTGTGTGAAAAACAGGCTTATTGGTTTACCTTCAGCTGCACATAGTACTTCCTATTTGCCAGTCACTGGATTCTAAGTACTTGACACATACTAACTTTCTAATTCTCACAATAGCTTGGGGCTGGTTATATTATTGTCCCCATATTATGGTAAGGAAATGTAAGTCATAGAGGTTAAAGAATCTTGTTTTCCTGTGGTCACTTAGCAGGTAATAACTATGCTGTTTACAATGGTAGTAACTGGGAAGAAATATCCTATGTGTGTATGAGGGGGGGAGTAAATTTTCAATGACTGTTTATGCCTTAGAGTATTCTTTGTATAACTTGAGTTCTTTTTTCCCCAGATGGAATAATTTTATGTATCAGAAATTATAAAAGCCCCTTTGTCATTAACTGAAAATGTATTTATAAAAGTCCTTTTTATGATTTGCTCTGAAGAAATACGGTCAACCAAGACTTTTGTTGTATATTCTAGAATCTTCTTTAAATATTGGGTGGTATGTTTAGACTGAAATTTAATGCAACAATTTATTATTATCTAATTTGACTTTGAGAAGAGATATTTTAAAGACTAATGAAACATTCACATGTTTTTCAGCAAGGAGAAAAAATTATTCAGGAATTTCTATCTGAGGTGAAGCAAGTGGCCTGTACTGAAATGTCAGAAGAAAACATCACAGAGAAGTTAAAACAGCTGAAAGCTGAGATGATAGCAAAGAATAATAGTTTTGTCAATGAGATCATCTCACGAATAAAGGTTACAGTGTGAGAAAATCCCACCGATGGAATGAAGATAATACTGATAAACTTGTCTGATACTTTGTATGGTCTTATACTTTGTCCTTTTTCCATAGTATTATCGGTTTATGTCCATGGGATATCAACTTAATGACAAATTTAGTAACAATACTTTGCTCTAAGTACATTTTCAGGGATGTTTATTTTGAAAAGCAAGAGCTGTGACTGAGGGAATAGGTTGAATTTTATAAATAAAATCATGTAGTTTGTAGAATTGAAATGCATTCTATTTGTTTATAATATGACTTATTACATATTACTGTGTTAATTATAGAAGATCATAAAATAAATAATTACGTTGGCCTTTTCAATTGCCATTAGATGTTGGATATTCTATTCCAGTATCTAACCAGCCTAAGTATGAACTTTTATTCCTCCATGGTAAGGAAGAAACACACAGCCCAGAGACCTTGTAAAAACAACAACAAAAAGGATCTTATTACATAGTCTTTGGTGATTCTCCAGTACCTGTCTATTGGCAGGAACCAGTGGGCTGCATACACATTAGCCAAGAAACCTGTTAAAAGTCTGGGGTGCTAGTGTTTATTCTGTGCTCTGTCCGCCATCCTCCTACTCCTGATCAGTTTTTTAAAAACCCTGCACATTGGGACCCTGATATAGTTTACTTCTCTTATTTTAACATGAAAGAGATACATAGATTAAGAGTCAGTGACTTTCCCTGTAAAACAAGGGGTAAAAAATGTTATTCTTTGTGACGTCATGTGAGGAAACTTTTTTTTTTTTAAGTCACAAAAAACACCGTGAAGATTGACATACTTAGTTATATCGAAATTAACTTTTTCAGTTCATTAAAAGGCAGCACAGGGCGGGCCACAGTGGCTTAGCAGGCAGAGTACTCGCCTGCCATGCTGGAGACCCAGGTTTGATTCCCAGTGCCTGACCGAGGGTGTTGGGTGGGGGGAGACAGTACAAGGTGAAAAGACAGGAATCCCTGTAGGAGACTGTTTTTACCACATAAGATATCAAAGGATTTATATCCAGAATATACAAAGAGCCCCTATAAAATCACTGAAGGGCCCATCACCCCAGGAGGAAATCTAAATGGCCTACAAATGTGAAAGTGTTCATTTATCAATCAGAAAAGCAAAAATGAAAACTTTATTGGACTACCTCTGCACCCCCACCAGACTGACAAATATGTGGGGTATGACAGTGCCGACAACTGGCAAGTATGTAGAGGAACATTGCAGGTGAGAGTACAACCCCCTTTGGAAAATAGATTATTTGGTGACATTGAAAATAGTCATACCATCTGACCCAGTAGTTCTACTTCCAGGTGCTTGCTGTAGAGAAGCTTATGCACATTGTGCTATGGCGCGTGTGGAAGAATATTCATAACAGCTGAAAGTGGCCATGAAAATTAACCATGGCTACACAGAATGACATAGATGGAGTCTTAAAAGCAAAGAAGTAAAAGTCAATAAAGATGCCTTTTTTCTCATTCATATAAAGAGCAACAATAGGTGTCATGGTTAGGGACAGGTGTCAACTTGGCCAAGTTGTGGTACCTGTTCATCTGATTGGGCAAGCGCTGGCCTGTCGCTGGCCTGTCTGTTGACATTTCATAGGATTAGGTCATGATCTCGTCAGCTACATCCACAGCTGATTCCATTTGTAATCGGCCAAAGGGGAGTGTCTTCTGCAATTAGTGATGCTAAATCCAATCATGGGAAGCCTTTTAAGGAGGACTCAGAGGAGACAGGTCCCATTCCTGCTTTGGCTGGTGAGCCTCTCCTGTGGAGTTCGTCCAGGCCATCCATTGGAGTCATCGGCTTCACAGCCTGCCCTGTGGATTTTGGACTCTGCGTTCCTACGGTCACGTGAGACACTTTCATAAATTTTATATTTGCAAGTGTTCCCTGTTGGTTCTGTTTCTCTAGAGAACCCTAACTAATACAATAGGTAAAGTTATTTTTTAGGGCTGCATTCATAGGAGATGAAGTTAGGAGAACAAAATGATTATGTAATGAGTGATTGCCTCTATCTAAGTGTATAAGGAGTTGGTGGGGGCAGGGCACATCAGGTAATATGTATTTTGTTTTTTTTAACCTGATGTTGGTTATGCTGGTGCTTGCTTTTTATAACTTGTTAAATTATGCAATTATGTACTTTAAGTTTGGTATGAGAACAAATTGTAATTTAAGACCATGAATTCTTTAACATACTCATCTTAATTTACCGTGTTGATTTTTTTCATCATAGGTAACTGATTGAAGTACATCAGTTGTTCTTTTCTGGATGTCAAAACCTTGGGAAGAGGGCAAACTTACAGATCAACACAAAGGAAGCTTTAAATGCAGGAAGTTGTATTGGTTTACAAAATCATTTATAAATGGAAAACTTTTTTTGTATGTAGTGAAGAACAATCCTAAAATTCCAATGAAAAGTTTCATCCCCTGGTTAGCTGTGAAGATAGCAGTGTCTTTAGATTGCTGCACAAAAGCATGGTTGGAATGGGAGTTGGCCTGTGCTTTTAGTTGTTAGCCTCCAGGAAATGGGGAGTGGGGTGGTGCTGAGTTCAAGAAAACATGGAAGTCAGTCACACACCAATAAATCAGGCTGCTTTCGTTTCTTTAAGAAAGACTTGGTGTTTAGTTGTAAGACATTTTTGAAATTGAAAAAGACATACTAATCTGCTTAAGGTGTTTCAGACATAAGCTCTGCTAATTACATGAATATGTAAATGAAGCAGGCCTTCAGTTAGAGTCTCCATCCTCTTGGAATGGTTGATGTAAAGCAAAAGATGAACAAATTTCTGACCTGTCAAAGTCAGTTTCATTTAATAACTTTAATATAAAATTTTAATATAATGTGGTTTGTTTTTTTCTTTCCCACTAAGAATATAATTAAGTAAATCAAAGCCCAATATAAAGATTATCCAGGATTTAGAACTCATCCATAGTTACATGAAATCTGTTGGCCATATAAACATATTTCCAAGAAAGTGAATGATTTTTGTTACAAAAAAGAACACTATAAATCCATAAAAGATGTGATTCTTTTTGCAATTTTTTACCCTTAAAATGTTATTTGGATAAAAGTAACAAAACAGCGAATAGAGGAGTGTGTTAGGGTAATGTATATTTGAAGAACAATTTTTTCCCTTTTAAGATCTCACTGTTCCACATTCTAAGCACATCCTGTTAGACTTCTTAAGTATTAAATGCCTCTTCTATCCTTGGCCTTTCTGCATTTAGCTTCTTGGGGACATTTTTACCCACAGCATATGGTATGAGCTGCTGACTCAGTATTGAGTGGCTCTTTAAGACTGTTAAATTCTGTTATTAAAATGGTATGCAGAATAGTCAGAAGGGAAAAACAGTTTCTGATCTGAAATAAAATAAGCAATGCAGATTAGGTTATGGGGAAAAACAAAGAAGTAAGGAAAGGAAATCTCTATTATTGCTTTCCTAGACTCAGTGTGTTCAGGTTAGGGAAGTAGGATGTGGAAGACAATGAAAGGAATAAGATGAAAATGCCCAGAATGAATACATGTTTTTAGACTAAAATTGGAAGTGGAGTCCAGCATAAAATAATAACTTTCTCCTTAATATTCTCTCTTCTCCATACCTATGACACTTTCCTTAATAGAGCTACTGCTTTCTGTTTTGCTTGAGTTAGATTTTACTGTTATAGCCAATTTCTAAGTATGTGTGAACAATCATACAATGCTGGTATATTGCAGAGGAAGTACTCTCTTGTCAACCACATCTCATTACTGATAATAGTGCTTCCTGTTCTCTCTGATGGGAAGCCCTTTCCTTGAATTTGCCACAGCAGTTTTTCTCACCACCTGGAAGAACAGCATTTCGTGGTGTCAGGAAACATTTTGAACATGATCCAAATTCAGTGTATATTAGCATGTTTTTGCCTTGGCGTGTGGTTTGTCCAAATAGGTGGCCACCACATCTCTCATCCAGCCATGTGTGAAATACAGCAGTGGCATGAGCAATACTGTTATGGTAGGATGTTCAGCTGCCTTGATTCCTGGCTACCCTGATCTTATTTATAGACTTTGTGAATAGAAGACCACATTGTTACTGCCTTTGCTTCACCTTAAAAAGGTAAAGAGAAATTAGAAACTTTTTTGAATAGTTAAATTTAGGAGGGAGAAAAGATCAGTGGACAGTTTATAAGTTCTAACAAAACAATGGCAGTGAATTCCTTGATAACTCAGATTTAAACAGTAAGCCATAGCAGTTGATATGTATTATATATTGCTTTTGTGTTTATTTCCTGCAATTTTATTGATGCTTATTACTTATGAGAAGTCAATTTTTATGAATATTCTTGAATTGAAATACCTTACAACCAGAATAAGTATAAGTTAATCTTAAGATGATGAAACTTCGGTCTCTGTCCTGTAATTTTAATATTTGTCCATCCTATTTTTTCTTCACATAATGATTAAAGCAATAGTTATTATCAGTTCAAATGTGATATTTTATTGCTAAACACTGACTTAGCCAAATCAATCATGAATATGATTTTCTGCATTGAATCCTTAGTACTACATTGTGGATTAACAGTTTAACAACATAATACTTTGTGGGTATCTGCAAAGTTCAAGGTACTATGCTGGGCATCTCAAAAGGCAATCCTAAAAGGTAGGTACTTTTATTAGCTACATTTTACAGATGTAAAAGGTATGGCTACCTGTCCAGGTCACATTGCTTGAGCATGAACCTGGGCAGCCAATCTCCAATATCCACACTTTTTTCTTTTTCTTTTTCCGCCACTTAGAAGCTTAAAATGTAGCTAGAGATCTGAGCTGTACATATGTGATAAATTTAATCTTTCTAAACATGTGGTGGTGGTGTAGGCAATGGAGCAGGAGTTAAGGAAAATAGATGCAGGTGTGATGCTAATATAAGGGAATATTTCCATTTCTGCTGTGGATGCTGGCAATCCTGTGAAAGGTTTCTCTTTTGGCTACCACTCACACAGCAAGAGGCATCCAATCACCTGGGCCCCTGCTGCCCACCTGGTTCACACCTGCTAGCCTCTCCAGGGGCTGCTTAACTGAGAGGTGACTGACACCAGAAAGGGAGATGGCCAGCTGGAAACCTGGAAAATGTGACATTAGGATGAAATGTTAACAGCAGTGTTGATGTTATCTAGTGGGACAAGATTCTGAAGGTGATAACACCCCAAAATCTCGTGATTATTTGGAGAATGTATATGCTCTGTCATGAGCCGTGAATGTCTTATGCAGTCCAGAGGAAAATAACCCTTGAGATTTTCCCTGTCCCTATCTGAATGACCAAACCTGTACAGGCCTGAATGTGGGATTGAGTTTAAGTTAGCCACAATATGGTACAGTAGAAAGACTATCCAACTTGGATTCTAGTCCTTGATTTGCCATTTAGCTATAGCACTTTAAATTAGCCACTATCTGTCCTTGGGTTTTCTCTTTTGTAGTTTAAGGGAGTTGGATTATTAGAGTTCTCAAATGCCATCCCTCCAGGGCCAGCCAGGCACATGTGGTAATAGTAGAGACTATTGGGGTTAAAGTAAATACCCCAACCTAAAAGTGTAAAAAATTTTCAAAACACTGCTGGCCAAGTTAATAATGTCTGCAGGTCTAAATTTGGCCTAAGGTCCATCAGTTCGTGACTTCTGCGGGGGCTTCCAATCCAGGATTATAAGAAATGATATTCTAAAAGCAGCACTTACATGCCTTTTCAGTTCACTTTAATGGGATTTGGAGTGAGGAAATAGAGCAGGTTGTATTTGTCAGAATTGAGTATAATTACCTTTTAAAGACTGAACCATAGTAGCTTAAATAAGATGTAATAGCCAACCTTTTTATAGCACTTAACTATGTGTACCACATTCAGTTTATCCTGAACCAACCCATAAAATAGGTACTATTATCTCCATTTTACAGATGAGGAAACTGAGGCATAGAAAGCTAGGTAACTTGCCCAAGATCATACAAGGATAGAAGTTTCATGTAAAAGAAATATGGAGGTAGGCAAATTAGGGCGGGTGAGATGGCTCTATGATCATCAAGGACACTGGATCCTATGAGGTTGTTTTTCACTGTCCATAGCTTCTCTTTCCAAGGTCACCCCATGTCCCAAGATGCTGGGGCCCCAATCAGTCCATCCACACTTCAATCAGTAGGAAGGAGTTGTTTAAGAATGTGCTTCCTACTGTTTAGGAACCATGGAAATTGTACACAGTACTTTCCACTCATATCTTGGCCACAGCTGAATCACATGTCCACACCTAGCTACAAAAAAAGTCTGGGAAGTGGTCTTTTAGCTGTCCTCCCTACTTCATTCAGGTAATGGATCAAAACTTATTTTGAAAAGTAAATTTGTAAGCAGGGGATTTTAAATTTGGTGCTTTGTAAATGCTTTGGAATTAAGGTGTTTCCTGCTCTTTCCACCACTGCAACCATCTTCATAGCCCCATCTAGTCTAATATTTATATTCTCTCAAAACATACAGCCTCTGCTTGCTCTTTCCCTTGTAATAACTTGTTTGGACTCCATTCTGTTCTGCAATCACTGCTTCTACTATATCCAAATTTAAAACTCAGTTCCTTGTCTCGGACACAGTGTGGGCTCCTTGGAATATGGGTCCCTCTGGGTCGTGGAGCACCCTAATGTTTGGAGTATGACTGGAATAAATCAGCCTTCCACAGAAGAGACTGATAGAATGTTGAAGACAGATTCAGAGGTGGGTGATGTGGCCAAGGTCTCACTCATGTCAGAGCCCAGGAGAAGGCATCACCACAACTGCTCAAACATACCAATTTCCAGGCAAAGCCTCATCACACAGGGTCATTAAGTAAAGTAGAACTTGAAACTAAACTTTTATGTGTTTGGAAATTGTATCTCTAATCTCCTCCTCTTGGGATTGATTAAGTTAGCTGTAAATAATGAACCTAAACTGATTTTTTAAACACCAGATCTAAGTAGCACTTACTTAGTTTGCAGCTTGTTTATAGACTTTCGGAAGACTCTAATCCTTATTAAGATGATCCTTTTCTCTCCATCACTCCCACCGTTTTTTCCCTCAGTATGAGGACTGACAAGTCAAAATAAATGAGCTAGAAGAAAAAACATCTTTTTTTCTGAGTTGTGTCACTGTAAGTATTGCACTCTTCTTTAAGATAGAAATTGTGCTTCAAGGACACCTCACAAGAGAGCAAACTCCAGGAAAAGAGTGGCCTGTTTCAGGCTTAGGCAGATTGGCTTCACCACCTAGCCAAGTTCCTTCCCAGAATCTGTTGCTTAACAGAAACCCAAGGGTCATTTTACTGGGTCTTAAGGCCATTTCTGCTTTATTCTGATTTTTCTCAGTATTTGTGGCTCTTTTAATCACGTGTTTTCTCCGACCCCACTTGGAATTGATCCAAGTCTGTCTCCTGCCAGTGCCCCCCTTTGGTAGGGTTAGGGAGTGGCTGGTGAGGTCCTTCACTTGGCTGTTCCTTGTGTGAAGTAGACTTCTGTTTGTCCTCAGTCAGCCTCACAGACTTCAAAAGCAGTCCCACCAAGTCGTTCAGAGGTTAGTGGCCAATTCCATTTACATGGTCTAGGGTACGTGTTGAGCTTGTGGAGGCACTAGAACTACTTAGCTAGTCCCATGGGAGCTTTGCCATTCTCTTGTCATTTGCATTCGGGCACTGGCAGCCCAGTAGCCACATAAAGACCCAAACTCCTTGACTGGGAGCTGAGTTGCTTCTGCATGACACATAGCTTTTACCATCTGTGGTCCCTCTCCTGGAATGTCCAGAATTCTGCCACCTGTGGTGGACCTGTGACCCAAGTTGCATCAAAGTATATATGCAGATTCTGGGAAAGAGGATCTTCCATGTTGCTCACTGGGATGATAACCATCTGTGGGCCTGCCCTCATCTCCTTTCATCTTCAACCCCTGCCCAGCCATTAATAGGGAACAGTGGGAGAGTAATGGGCCAATGCAGAGAGAAGCAGAGCTGTTAGATGTTGGTGGGGTAAGGGGAAAGTGTAAAAGTGAGCTGGCATTGGTCCCTGGGATTTCTGAGGCTAGCTCCACCCTTGGACTTGAGAGTCAGAGAGCCAACCAATTTTCCCTTTTGGTTTAAGCTACTCTGAGTGCAGTTTGTGTTGCTTGTGATCAAAGGGCCCTTGGATGATTCATGTACTGACTGAGAATGAAAAACCAATGACAGTCATTGGTTGTAAGACTCACATTTCTGTGACTTATTCAGATTTCAAATGCACTGAGGACATTCACTAAGTTGTCTGATGCAGTTATTTTGTAGTGTAAAGGATCCCTTCAGTCATTCACAGGCCCTAAGTACAACTTTTCATGCACAGATTTGATTAAAATGGGGTTATAGTGTAATGTGTGACTGACCACATCTCTTTCTTAGACATACTTACAAGAGAATAACTACTACACTGTTCTATTTGTTCTCCACTCAGCAAGTAGCCACACTTGGTACTCAAGTAGAATGAAATATATTCATGCAGTGGTGAGAAGGACATCTTGGATTCCAGAGTCACAGAGACCTGGTTTTGAGTTCCCACTCTGCCTCAAACTGGCTATGGACTTGAATACTTAGCCCTATTTTCTACATCCAAATGAAGATAATATGGTTATCTATCTAATTTATGCCAAAAGGAGGTTAATTGTTCTTTCCGGGGAGGGTGCTGACCTCAAACATGAGGTGCTGATTCCAGCATGGCCTTGCTCTCTTTCTCTTTCATTTTGGCCCATTTGAGTGTTAGCTTCATCCTTGTTTCATTCAGGTGACAGGGGACATGGTCATCGACACAACAGGGTCAATTCCTTACAGCTCTCAATCCAGAGGGAAAGCAGGGTCTTTTCCAGCTACCCTTGACCCAAGGCAAGGCCACCAGGATGACTTGGAGAATGAGAGGTTCCCCAGAAAAAGCAGAATTACCCTGATTCAAAGAAGTGAAAAGGGGTTCTAAGCTGAGGAAAGTGGTACTTGTCCACCCGCTTCTTGGAGTATTAGAAGAGATGGTGCATGGGGAATGCTGAGTAGTAAGTAGTGCCTGGCTCCTAGCAAGTCCCCAGTAAAATGCCAGCTGCCATTATTTTTATTATCATTGTGTTGGTAATGAGGGGGAGGAAGGAGGAGCAGGGCTGTCATGTGCATTGTGCCTTGCATGAGGACACCCAGCTAGTGGCCAAGTAGGGTTACAATCCAGCCTTTACTGTGTGTCCTTCAATGGGACTTTGCTCAGAAGGGCACCTTGTTCTAATTCACAGGACGTCTTCTCTATGAGTTAGCACTGGTCCCTGGGAGGAGAAGAATCTTTTTGTGCTCACCAAGGGCCAAAGTTTTATGAAGCAATGCTGAATTGAAGCATGAATTTGTGACTGGTGATATAGTGAAATGAGGAAGAGTTTGGAAAAACATCTGATAAGTCAGAAACTGCTGTGCCTAAATCAGTTTCCAAGTGGAAATCAGCGCAAGGAAATCAGAGATGTTAAGGAGGTAGACACCAAACAATATTCTGTTGGCCCTGGGTTAGGGATCCAGGCACTCAGCCCCCTGTCCTAAGTGAGGAGGAACTGTGCTAGGTATAGATGTCTAAAGTCTAGGGGTCAGGAATTAAAATGTATTGAGCATCTGGTTTGTGCTAGGCACTCTGCATACCTGATCTCATTTATCTGCACACAAACCTGTAACATAGTGTTATCCCCACTTTATAAACATGGAAATAGAGGCTCAGAAAAATTACTTGCCCAAGTTCACCATGTCTCCCTGCCCCTGTGAAGTGACATATGAAGCTGTTGCCACAAGCATTGTCCCTTCTGGCACTCAAGCGAGCTAATGGAGGCAAGACAGGATAGTTTTCGCCAGACGAGAGAGTCAGAGAATGGAAGAGCCTTACTCAAATTCACACATCTGCATAGTGGCAGACCTGGGTCTTCTATCTCTAAATCTAGGTACTTTACACAACACCAAAGCAACTCAACCATCAGCATTTTCTTAGCACTGTGTTTATAGGAAATTTACAGTAAAATTTCTCTTGCAGGGTGAATTGAGGCCTGCAGAAAGTCTAGAGTATTTCATTCTTCATGGTGATGGGTCATTTCTTGCCATTACAACCAAACTTGTGAGATTTTTCTCTTACATCAGAACAATGCTCCACACTGTTTATTTATTAGGCACATTTCATCAGGAGATATTCTCTTTCCTAAGTCTTCCTTGGGGTTGACTTGAAGTGTGAGTAGGAATAAGGTGATGGGGAAAGGTCTTAACAGGAGGTTCAGGCTGTCTGTGGATGCTGCAAAGCCCCCACCTTCTTACTGTTCTTACTGAATGGCCTCAAACCCTCTTGTGCAGGAAATATCTGGCAGGAGGCTGTCTTTAATGTATCCATCATTACCTCATTTAGCTCATTTTGTTGGTTTCAAAAATCCCTCATGGAAAGTAAAAATAAAATCTTGGAGGAAATCTGGGCTTTCTGCCGTCCTCAGTGGAGCAACTAAGAGCTGAGTACAATAAAACAGAAAGGCACAACAAAGCCATTGCCCAAGTTAGGATAATTAGAATTCGAGGCACCTTCTTCATATAAAAGGAAAAAATGTCCTGGTGGTCTTCATTAGGGAAAGAGAAATATTTTACCAAATAAAATCTAATCCTAGCAATCGCCTTCTATGGGAGCTTGAAGAGAGGCTTGGGAGTGTTTAATCTCCCAGCACTTTCTCTGTACCTCTCTTATTACAGTTTTCACTTTCTGGCAAGTTGTTTATATTCTGGTCTTAATATTTAATTTTTGTTGCTACATTGTATGCTCCCGTATGTATTTATTGTGGATACCTTGCAGTAGCTCATACACAGTAAATTGTGTTAAACAAATACATGGATGGGTGGATGTCCCCTTAGCAAGGTTGGCACAGGAAAAGTTGAATTTGTGGGTTGAGAGGAGGTAAGAAGGGAAACTGATATTCATTGAATGTCTTGCACTAGACACTGTGTCTGGCACTTTATAACCATCATTTCAGTTAATTCTCATAGCACTGCTATAAGATAGATTTATTTTTCCCATTTTAAGATGTCAAAACTGATGTGCAGAGAGGTTAAGGAATTTGTTTAATGAGAGGGACCCTCGACTAGGTCAATCTGAATGGAAAAGCACACCGGCCTTGAAAGCTGATCCAGCAGTAAGGAGATACCACCAAGTTCATTTTATGATGCTTTTCCCCCTGAGACATTGACACAAAGGTGGAAAGCATGTGGATGCTGGATAAAAGTGGAGAGGCTTAGCATGACTGAGGATCTGCAGTGGGGGCTATGGGAAGAGATGGCCTCCCAAGGCCTGGGTGATTGAGTGTCATCCTCAGAAGCCCATCCCTCTTCTTGGTTTGAGAAAAGTCTGAGGATGGGTGAGGCCCAGGCCTAGTCCAGCTGGCTCTGTCTACCACAGCTGTTCTCTCTTACCTCCCCTGGTCTTGCCACAATATACATTCCTCTCAGTGCTTAATCCAGAGCATATGAGCTGTGCAAAAGCAGGTGTTCTCTGAATAGGCAGGCCTCAGAAGGGGAGAAAGAGACCTCTCTATGGGAGTTGCTGGCTGCCAGGAACAATGTTTATAAGCCTGACTGCAACCCGATGCCACTGTTAAAGGAACAGGCCTGAGAGCCAGCAGGTGGAGTGTTTGGGACCCCAGACAGGATTTGGTTGTACAGACTGAATCCTTGGACTGCCCAGCACGAGTGTGCCTTGCCCTGCTGGCCCCACCCTGGCTGTGGGCCTACCTCTCACAGAAGCCTCTGTGACTCGTGAGATGAGACTCATTTGCAGGCCCCATCCCTGGTGGAATAAGTCTCCATAATACTCTGTCCTCTTTGAGACTGGGCTCATGACAACCATGAAACTGTTTAGCCTTTGTGTGCGTTGCTTTCCACACCCTCTTCAGTGTCAAGGAGCCCCACTATTAATGCCTTTAGTCCTCTACAAGTCCTCTGTTACTAGTCATCTGCATTGTAGTATAAGCATAAACCATAGTGTCTCCATCCCATAGGTTATTTGCATTTCAAGTCATTATAAAAAAAAGTTTCTCTCAGCAAAAGGACTGTACTTCTCTGATATTTGTTTGGCCTTCAATAGTTACCATTATTTTTGATATATGTCATTTTTTAGGGATTGGATCATTATAACCCTATTTTACTTGCATCTGTGTGGGAGGCTTAATTGCTTACTTGAAAATCTCTGGCAGGCCCAGACAATGCTGCATGTTTATTTGTACAAGGGCCATCTGGGGCTTCTGAGAGAAATAAGAGTGGGCTTTGGGGTGAATGCTTGGCTCCTGAATGCACACACAAGAGGGAGGACAGAAACTGCCCTGCTCTACTGCCCAGGTGATTGACAAGATGGAGAAGGAATTCCTTGTGAGATTGCAGAGATTGAGGCACTTGCCTTGGACTTTGGAATTCTGTGGGGAGAGGCACTTGGGGGTATGGCACTGTTAGTGCTACGTGAGTGCCGTTTAAGCCAAGGAAGCTGAAATAGAAAAAAGACAGCGAGGCCCTCTATTGAAGACAACATTTAACACTGGTGGGGTAGGTTCCCCACTGAGCCCGGAAAGAACCAAAAATAGGATATGTGTTGAGATGGTAAAAATAGAGCGATGCCCATAAGTGATGGTGAGAAGAGGATGTCAGGGCCCCTCCCACTTGCGATGAAGAGTCACAAAGCAGAAGGGGCTCTCAAAGGTCACCACTGATGACCACAGCAGAGCAACTTTTATCGCCACAAAGGGAAACACATCAGCCTCTTGGATCCCTTTGAGACGGTGTGTTTGTGTGGGGGGTGTTTTCGGGACTGGGGTTTTTGCTGCTAATTCTTCTGGGAAGGGGACTGGGGCCAAGGCCAGCTGTTGCGTCCACCGTTCTTCTTGCCCACTTTGGTGATCTGTCTCTGGCACACCCTGGGGAGGCAGAGACTGGGCCTGGTGCCAGTGCCTGAACCTGAATCCCACTCTTTGTTTCAAAGAGTGACCTGCAGACAACTGTGTCAACACCAAGAAGCTGGCAGGGGAGTGTTTTGCTTTGTTTTTTGTTTTTTGTTTTTTTAAGTGGTACTGCTTGTGGAATGAAGAAGAAATGCCCTCAAATCTCATCTCGTAGGCAGCTGTTCCTTGGCGGGTTTTGTGGGTTTTCCTTGCTTGCCTGCTGGCTGTAAGCCTTTGAACCAGGTAGTATTCTTGGCCAACAGTGACCAAGCACAGCTCACATGGGCACTGGAGCAGGAGGGATTGGGGGGGTTGATGATGGAGAAGTGAGATGTAAAGAGATTTAAGGCTCAGCAACAAAAGAGAATTTCCAGGGAAAATAGCAAAGTAGGGAGTTCCACCTCTACTCAATCCTTCCACCGAAACAGCTACTAAACAGGCAGAAACTGACTGAAACGCCTGTTCTGGGGCTCTGGAGGCCAGGAGCATAGTGACCAGCATCCAGGGAAGAGCAGGAGGAAGAGGCTGATGAACTACAGTAAAGAACAGTGAGTTGTCCTCCCCACGTGGTGGGTACCAGCACCCATCCCCCCATTCTCAAGGCAGGCCATCTTGGGGTCCAGTCCCTGGCTAGCTTGCTATTGACAGAAAGGGACATAAAATCCCCTTCCCCAAGAATAGGGGTGGGCATGGCTGATCACTAATCACAGTTTTTGATTAGCCAATTAGGATCCCTGGGTTCAGGCTCTGAGCTGCTGTTTCGACCTTCCCCTGACAAAGGCTGCAGCAGCCATTGTTTTAACCCCACCCCTTGCAGAGGCAGAGTTGATGGAAATTTGAAGACACAGTTCTTCCCCAGGGCTCCAGGGGAGCCTGCATTTGTTGGGCAGGCCAGGAAAGCACAGCTTTGGTGAGTCATCAAGGAGGCTTTCGCATCCTTGATCCCCTTCCCAGGGCACTTTGGAGCTGGTCTCTGTACCCCCTTCATGGGTCGTTGACCCTGTTTTGGCCCTCCAAGACACATATTAATCAGATGCCAGATACAAAGAATTCTGAAAGCAGCAGGCAACTCCTAATCAGGAGGACTTTCCAGGTGGGCTTGGGTCACCTGGTGTAAGCCTTGAAGTGACTAATGGAGGGGAAATGTTAGAAGAGTGGGATCCATGAGTCCCTCTTGGGGTTAGGGATCAATGCAGTGTTCTCCATAGCATGGCTTGGTGTGGAAAGAGAGACTCAGTAGTCCTAGTGGGGCTGGTTCTAATCAAGTTTTCCCATACACAACCTGAGGCCTGGGCAAGTCACTTCGCTTCTCTGGCCCTGGCTCCTCCTCTGTAAGCTGGAAGGATCAGACTAAACCATTGCTAAGGGTTGCCTGTGCAGCCAGTCTAGGAGTCTGTGTTTCTGAGGGGTTTCTCTCCTCTGCCTTCCAGGAGAGAGGTGGCTGACCCAAGGCTGCTTTCCCGTGTGACTCTAAATGGCTTTCCCAATATGCTGCTGGTGAACTGTGCTGGAGAAGAGGATAAAATGTCAGTGATGCTTGGCCTGCTCCCTCTTTTGGCCACATTGCTCATTTTACCACTGCCTTTCAAGGGCGATGGGACCTGCTGGCACATCTCCCTGGGGTTTTCTCCAGCAGGAGTGAAGCACCTAAATTGTGTTGCAAGGGCCTAGCGTGAGCCTGTCCTGGAGTCTGTGTGAGGGCCCCACAGTCCCAGACTTTGGCTGCAAGGGAGGCCTTCCTGCCTCCACGATGGAGAGTTAAGGAGGACTGAGACATCCAGAAGAAGCTGGACCCTACAACATCTCCTGGCCAGAAAACTCTTCTGCCACTATATGTTTGTATCACTCTCTTTAACTTATTGTGTGGCATGAAAAAAGAAGGCCAGATAAAGACCTTTATTTCCCCCGTTTTTATTATTTTGTTTTTGAACCAGTGAGAATAAGGAGGATGGGAGTGAAGATAGGTGGGCTGGGATGGGCAGAAGTTCTTCATTTATGCAACAGAGACTCTCTCTGGCCTTGTTTAGCTATAGAAACCCCACCCTCTTGTACCAAGCTCTGTTCTTCAGAAGAGAATCAAGGGAACCTGGAACACGGTGATAGATTGAGAGGCTCCTACAAATGTTGGGGTGTGTGCTTAATGTCAGAAGTTGGGCTGGCAGAGACCCAGTTACATACACATTAAGTCAACACTGGAGTCGGAGCATTTGTGAGAAACCTTACAGGGAGATGAATGGGGATTTGGTTTTTACCAGAAAGTGTTGGGACTCGTATCCAGCCTGGGTTCTGTGAAACCAAGAAGTCAGCAGGTTTGATCCATGCTGTCCTTTTCTGTGGCCTTGATCCAGTTGGTAGGGTTCCCACTGCCATCTGCCAGGAGCCAAAGCTTTCTCTTCTGGCTCCATCCGAAAGTGGGGAGTGTCTCAGAGAGGTTCAGCTGTAAGTCATTTACATCTTAGTGTGACAGTGCCATTGTACCCTCTCTCCCAGAGGTGTCTGCATTCTAACACAACTTTCCTGGGAAACTTGGTATCTCTGAGAAAGGCATTTCAGCCTTAGGAAGCAAGGAGGATGAGGTAAAAGGACAGTACTGGGCCAGATTTTTTCAATCGCAAGTAAACTTAGCCAGTAGGCAAAAGGGAAATGACTGGCTTATACTGATTGGGAAAAAGCTGAGGTGGTTCCCAGATTCAGAGGGAATGCTGCAGGCCCCAGGCCTCAGGGAGCCCAGCTGGGCTTGGGGCCAGGCAGCTTGGCCAGTTTCTGCATCCCTTTGCACTATGGCCACCTCCTCTATGTGGCAGACTCTGCACATGGCGGGGGACATGGCCACTAACTGAAAGCCCCAGCGTGGAGGATATGGCAGATTGGCATTTGCCATCCAGAGGTCTTCCTGGACTGAAGAGGCCACAAAGCTGAAATAGCATTTCTCAGACTCTCTTACAGCTAAGTTAGATTCTGAAACTTAGATGCACTTACACAAGATTGGGCAGGTGGATTGGAGCCCATGCTTCTGCTGTTTTCTCCCTACAGGTCCCCTCGTGGGATGTCTAGCTCCTCCGGAGTGGCTTCTTTATCAAGGTGGCCTTCTGAAGGGTTGTTTTCTGCATAGGAGAGACAGCCTCGCCCTCACCTTCCCTGCCCCGTGATTTGGCTCTGTGATTTGTTTCTCCTCGGAGTTAGTCCTGTGAGCTCATCTCAAGTGCCTTCAGCCTTCCTGGCAATACGTAGGCCATTCACTAGCCCATGTTAAAGACAAAGTAAAGCTCATTTAAGACCAAAAATTGAGTGCTAAGTGAAAACATTTTCCTGCCATGGAGGAAACCTGACCTGGCACAGTATTAAGGAAGGAGACTCAGGATGAGGTTCAAGGAGGAGAAATGGGACAGGTGTTTTAAAATCAGAAGACTTCAAACTCTTTTTCCCATCACAGGAAAACAAAATGCTGCTGACATCTGGGTTTGCAGTGGAAGCACAGGGCTGGCAGGAGGGGGGCTGTGGTGTGGTATCGTTCCTCTCCTAAGCAAGTGAGGACCCTGCTAGAGGACGACGGCATCCAGCCAGCCAGTGACATGCCTGGTCAGGTTTTCATTGTAGTGGGCTACAGCCAGATCACAGTTTATTGCCTGAATAAATAATTTTCTGCTTAAATCAGCTAGACTGGATTGCATTGCATTAAATTTACCCTGAAGGAGGTACCCAGGTACTCTGCAACCCAAGACAAGAAGGGGTTACCCTGCTACCTCTAACCCACTTATGGCCAGTGATCAGCCTTCCTGGCACAGGCCATGTGTCCACTCATAGTCCAATACTGGGTCTTTGAGCATGTGGAGCCACAACTCATCTGACATGGGAGGTGGGGCACTGTAGGTAGTCTTACTCCACACACATCCCAATACCCTCTCATAGGGGAGTAAAAGCAAAACATTCCCTCTTCTAGGTCCCCTTATGGCTGGGGGTGACCATGTGACACTCTTGTGGTCAATGTGCTGCCAGCGGAAAGTCCCTAGGGAAGTGTGTGTTCTTGAATATAAAGGAAAAGACCTACCAGGAAGCAGCCTCATTTTGTATGTCCTACTGCTGACATGGACATAAGACATGGAGGCATAACTACCATCTGGCACGTGAAGTGACAAGGACAGAGTGGGAAGAGAGAAAGAGCCAGACTTGCTGATGGTATCACTGACTCGGCACACCAGCCCTGGACCACCAGCTTCCTCACTTCTGGTTATGGGAAGCAAAATCCCTCTTTCTTTAGGCTACTCTTAGCTGTGTTTTGTTATTTGCAGCCAGATTCATTCCTAATTAATTCAGGAGGGTCCCCATAACTGACAGCTCTACCAGACCATACGGAGATGGGACAGAGTTTTCCAAAAGGACATAGTTCCCTTATACTTCACAAACAGTAAACCTTAAGTTAAGCCATGGTCTTTAATTAATAGTGCAATTATAAAAATGTGTTGACATCAATTGTAATGAATGTTCCGGACCAGTGCAAATTGGTGGTGGGGTGATACATGAGAATCCTGTGTTTTATGCATGGTTATTCTGTCGATCCACAACTTCTCTAATGAAGAAAAAAAAATCCTGAAGGGGAGTGGAAAGGACATTGTTTCCAAAAGAATGGATGGGTCAGTATCCTGGGCAGACAAAAGTAAATGATTTAGAGTCTACTTTGGGGACTTTTTCAATGCCCCTAAACTCTCAGCTGCAGGCAGCTATGACTCCACCTACAAATGTGACCTCTGCTGTGTGATCTGCATTTCAGCAGCATTGTGCCCTGGGTGTGAGAAGAAGGACTTTAGAACAAGATCTAGAAGAGTGTTAGTTGGCATTGCCAAGAGGATGGGGTGGGTGGGGTGGAAGAGGTCTACTTACTGTTTCAACTGGCAGCTGAGATTTTGATAAAGAGTGAGTGGAAGGGAGCAGCTCCGTGAAACTTTGCTTCATCTCTTTCAGCAAGTCCTGGAACTAGACTCTGAATGTCAGTGTTTGTATCCATGTGCATGCATATATGTATTTTAATGAATACTCCTATGTGTGTAAGTACAAGTATTACACCAAACACTGGTGTAAAGTCTTAAGGGAGACTTTGCCTTTGCCCTGGGGGTGGGGAAGGGTTGGGACAGGGGCACGTGCCCCATGGCGAGCACCTGTTGAGGGAATCTCCCTAGAGGACAGAGGAGGAGAGGTCACTTGGAGGTGGAGGAGACCAGAATGGGGCCCGGTATTTGGCGAAGGACTTCTGCTCGGCCACCAGTCCCAGGACTCCCTGGAGTTCCCACTCTGATCTCAGAGCATTGGATAATAGACTTTTCAGTAGTGAACAAGAGTGATGGGGGCAACTTCTGGGCCATAGTCTTAAAGGGAAGGGAAGCACCCCTCCCCGCCCCTCCTTTCCCTCTCCTGTTGCTGAAATGTGAATCTTGGTGGTGTATGATCTTGGACCATGGAAGTCAGGGCAACACCGTGAGGTATGGCAGAGCAGTAATGCAGAAGTAACTGGGTGTGTGATGCCAACGAGCCTCCACACTGAACAGATGATGCTTGGACTCCTAAGAGAGAGAGAAATGAGCTTCTACCTATTATTCTATAATAATGAGTATTATGTTGACTCTCAGAGCAGCCAAATCTGTATCCTAACTGATGCTGGGTTAGGATTAGGACAGTGGCTGGCTAAGCAAAGGGCAAACTTCTAAAAGGCAGTTAGGCCTCAAGGAGAAAGACATCTCTGAGAATAGCAACAAACTGCCCCTGGGGGCCAAATGGACTCGCACCTGAGTGAATCATCTGTGGAGAAGGGTGAGGACAACCAGCCCACCCAAATGCACTCTGTACCACCAGGCACTACCCTGGAGAGAAGGGAGGTATTTTAGTTTGCAAGCTGCCAGAATGTGATATACCAGAAATGGAATGGCTTTTAAAAAGGGGAATTTATTAAGTTGCAAGTTTACAGTTCTAAGACTGTGAAAACGTCCAAATTAAGGCAAGGCTGTGAAAATGTCCAAGTTAAGGCATCCAGGGAAAGATACCTTGGTTCAAGAAGGACAATTATGTTCAGGGTTTCTCTCAGCTGGAAAGGCACATGGTGATGTCTGCTAGCTTCTCTCCAGGAATCTTCAACAGCTTCCCTGGGGCTCTGTCTGTTCTGTGGGCTCTGTCGGTTCTGGTGGCTCTCATGGCTTTAAAGCTTTTTCCAAAATGGTTCCCTCTTAAAGGACTCCAGTAAGCAACCCCCACCATGAATGCATGGAGATACATCTCCATGGAAACAATAAAAAAGATACCACCCAGCAATACTGAATAAGGATTAAAGGACATGACTTTTCTGGGGTACACAATAAATTTAAACTGGCATAGGAGGGTATGAGGAAGATTCCTGAACAAGGAAGGAGGAACGGGGAGTGTGCTGGTTTGAGGCTGTTATATGCCCCAGAAAAGCCATGTTCTTTATCCTAAACCATTTTTATGACTTTAGACATTTTATGATTTTGGACATTTTTATGACTTTAGAACTGTAAACTTGTGATTTAGTAAACCCTCTGTATTAGTTTGTAAGCTGCTGGAATGAAATATACCAGAAATAGAATGGCTTTTAAAAAGGGAATTTAATAAGTTATAAATTTACGGTTCTAGTGCTGAGAAAATGTCCCAACTAAGGCATCCAGAGAAAGATACCTTAATTCAACAAAGGCTGATGGGTATGGAACACCTCTGTCAGCTGGGAAGGCATGTATCTCGCATCTTCTAGACCCTGACTCCTGGACTCCGTTGCTCTCCTCCTCTGTTCCTGTAAGGGTTTCTCACTTTACTTCTTCAGGGCTTGCTTTCATCTCTTGGATTCTCTTGGCTCTCTCCAGGTTCTGGCTTGCTTAATATTTCATGGAAAGCCACAAGGCTAGGTCTGCTGGGCTCCAGGCATCTCCAAACATCCATGTCTCTTTTCTCTGAGTGTCGGCGCCTGTGTCGGCTCAGCTCCCTCCAAAATGTTTCCTCTTTTAAAGGACTCCAGCGAACAAATCAAGACCTACCCTGAATGGGCAGAGTTACATCTCCATCTAATCAAAAGGTCACACTGACAATTGGGTGGTCACATCTTCATGGAGATAATCTAATCAAAAGTTTCCAATTTATAGTATTGTATCAGGAATAAAAGAAACAGCTTTTCTTGTGGCTGCCCCCACAAGATTGGATCAAGATTAAAACATGACTTTTCTGGAGTAGATAATAACTTCATACCAGCACATCCCCTTTATAAAAACCAACCCATTTGTGGTATATTGCATTCTAGCAGCTTTAGCAAACGAAAACCAGGAATATGTAAAGCTAAACTACAAAAGCAAATAGTGAGTGGTGCAACAGTGGCTCAGTAGCCTGCCATGCCAAGTAAAAAAAGAAAAAAAAGCAAATGAGCCCACAATGCCTCTCACCTTTTGCCTTTCATCTTTCTTTTCTCATGAGAGTGCCCTTATGTCTTCTCATAATAAATAATAAATTTTCTGCCTCCTTAATTTCTGTGCTGTGCCTTTGAATTCTTTCTTGTGGCATGGCCAAGACCTTGGAAACCAAAATCCATCAACACTAATATTCCTGATGTGTGGCCTATGAAAATTAGACATAGTAACCTCTGTCCTGCAGGAGCTCACATTTCCCTGAAGTGGCTCTTGCTAAGGTCACAGATATTTTCTTTGCCTTTAAATCTAAGTGAATGCTTTCTTTAGACCCATTTTTTACTCAATCTCTCAGTAACATTTTTTCTTCACTCTTACTTGAAGCCCGTCATCCTTTGACTTCTGTGATACTCCCTGCACACTTGGATTTCCTCCTTGTGTCTGACCCTTTATTCTTAGTCTGTTTTGCCTTTTTCTTCTTCCACAAGATCCTTAATTGTTGGTTTGTGACCCTCTTTTTATCTCCATATACACTCAGCCTGGGTGATTCTTGATGAATGTCTACCCAGCTTATATTATTGAGGTCTTGACTCATATGGCCAATTAGTCAATGGACACTCCCCCTGGGATGTCTTATGGGGCCTTTAAGCCCAGCTTTCTCATTGAACTTATCATCTTTCCAGTCTGCTCCTGCTCCTCCTCCCTGGTTTCCAGGTTCACTGATGGAGCCACTGTCCCCCCTGCTGCTCAGCCTGAAACCTGGATCAATCCTAAGTCTTCTCTCAGTCCTACCACCCACGTTTAGGCAAATCACTGATTTGGTTCACCCACTCTCCTAAGTATCTCTCAAATCTGTCCATATCTCGCCATTCTTTCTATCACTATCTTATCCCATCCCACCATCCCCCTTTCCTCCTCCAGTCTACTCTCTGCCCCGCAGAGAATAACCAATCATTCTTCTGCAGCACAGGCATCCTTAAAACTTCCTCTAATGACTCCTCGGTGTCCTCGGGATTAAGTGGAAATTTTTTTTTTTTGGTTTACAAGGCCTTTGTGATCTGGTCTCTTGTCACCTCCTTCACTGCAGGATCCAGTCCTGCAGAGCTGCCTGCACTTCCCCAAATGCACCTCTCTCCTTGTCTGTCTTCCATACAGCTCCTTCTGCCTGGACCACTCTTCCCACTCCTCACCAGCAGGCTCACTGTGGCTCTCTGTTTAAGGCCCAGGTTGGACAGTCATCCTCTGACAGCTTCCCTGATGCCTGGGCAGGGTTGTCTGCCTCTCCTTGGTGTTCCAGCAGCCCAGGCTTCCCTGTGGGTACAGAAACTCATCACACCACACTGCAGTGCCCCACACCCAGCATGCAGGACTATCTTCCCCACCTGTGCCTCTCCAGCCCCTAACACAGTGCCTGGCCCCAAACTGGACAAGTTACTTAACCTCCCTAATCGTCAACAAAATGGGGGAAAGGACCAATTCCCTGGATTGGTAGGGGATTAAATGAGATAAATAAGCAAGTCTCTTTTGCTTGGTAAAAGTAAGTTCCTTTTTTTTTTTTTTTTTTTTTTTTAATCTTTTAGGTGGGAAAAACAGATATGCTTACAGATATACATATAGAAAAGGACAGATTTGGTGGTTCACCTGGTGATGGCCAAAAATGGCTGAAGTGTCACAGTAATCATAGGTCTTTAAACTTGAAAGTAAGGAAAAGTTCACCTGGACTGTTTCATGCCCATAGAACACCCACCTGTGCCCATTACACAGATGAGGCACTGAGATCCAAAAAAAGAGGATGGTTGATGGGTGACCAGAACGGAGGCCCCTCTATCCTCGCAGCTAGCTAATGAGCCTATAAGCCAGTGTTTTTCAAACTGCTGGGTGTAATGCTTAGGCATCTCATGAAATCAGTTCATTAGCTCTCCACCAGCATAAGAAATAAAAAGAAACACCATGTGTACACAGCAATTTTATGAAGCTTTTAGTTCTATTTGACCACATGATGTGTCTTGAAATCATCTGCTAGAGACAGAAGGGTAGGGGAGGCTCGTGCATTCATTTTGTTTACAGGGGTAGGGACGGCATGAGGGCAGAGTATGATTTTGTAGATCGAGGAGGGCAGGGCCCAATGGGTGAGTGACTTGTCAATTATTTTTCCACTCTAGGCCAACCTAAGGAAAAGACTGACCTTAGGGAAGGTGAAGTGGAGGGGTGGGGAAGGCTCCGTGGAGTTGGCACTGTTATGAATGCAAGTAAGGTGTTGCCAAAAAGGAGAGGTTCACAAAGGCATCAGAGGCAGGAGCAGTCCCCTGGGAGGAGGGCCACTTCCCTAGTGGCCGCCCAAGAAAGGGTACCCTGCGAAAGTCATCAGGGCTACCTGGCCCAGGACTGCCCCAAAATGCTTCTCCAATGTCAGTGGTAACAACTTGCATTTTGGAGCACATCTTAGAGTTTCCATCTCTCATTTACTTCTAAGACTTCTGGGAGGAAGACAGGATAGTTACCCCATTTTAGAGATGAAGAAACAGGATCTGAGAGAGCAAAGTGACTGCTAGCTCCAGAACTAGAATTTAGGCTCCCAGCTTCTAAATCTGTGCTGTTTCCATGCTACAGTCACGTGAGTGGTCCCTCTTCACAGTGTAGGTTCAAGACCCTGGCTGCCCATTAGAATTACCTGGGGAGCTTTAAAAAAATTCCAATGCCTGCCTGAGCTCCTTTTCAGACCAGTGAAATCGGAATCTCTAGGGTTGAGCCCTGAGCGTCAGTATTTTTTAAAAAACTCCCTTTGGAGAATCTAGGACGCCATCAGGTTAGGGGAATCTCCCCAGGCCCATCTGTGGCTCCTCCCAGCTCCCCCAGCACCGATTTCCCCCACACCCCCTGCCAGCCTTTTGGCCCCCAGCCATTAGAAGCTGGTCACGGCCCTGGCACGGTGAAGCTCCCTGTGCTGGGATACCCGACACGCCATGCTGTAGAGCAAACCGCCAGCGGAGCTGCCATTCAGGTCTCCAACTGTCCAAGCGTGATCTCCAGGGCCCTCCTGGGAGGAGGTGTGAGCAGGGAGGTGGGCAGGCAGGCTGCTCTGACAGACAGAAAGCAAACAGCTCAAAGGGTGGCAGGCTACATTTTATTCATTGTTAATTTAAAACACCCTTCAAGTCCTCTCTTGGACTGCTGTTCAGAAAAATAAATGTACTGTTTCAGAAAACCTGCAGGCTTGCCCAGCATGCTCTAGCCTTCCCTCCTGAGAGAACAAGTAGCATATAAAACGATTTGTTAAGCAAGGGGGAGCCTCCTTGGGGAGAAGGGGAAGCAGGGGAAAAGGGGAAACAGGGGCTCGGGCCAGGTTAGCGCAGACATCTTATCGCTTCTCTGCAGTGTGCATTAGAGACCACGGGGGCGCAGTGCTGTATGTGAAGGTGCCAGAGCTATTCATGGGGGAACAGTCCAAGTCTCAAGTCCAGGCAGATAAGCCCATCACCCAGGACAGTGACACGGTTCCCTGGGATCCTGGGGTCAGAGTCCCTTCCCACCCCAGAGGGCCTTCCTGCCAGACCTGGTGAATGCCCCTCATACGACAACCAACATACAAGGGCCCAGCGCCTCTTCTGAACTCAGAAGTGCCCTAAGCAGTCTGCCTGGGTGTGCTTTCCCGACAGTGTACATACAGAATTGTGCTTTTTAGTTTTTTTAAGAATGTAAAAAGTTAGAGTAAGACAGAACCATGTAGCCATAGCTCGCCTGGCCTCCGCTCCTGTGCCACCGTCCCCCGGAGTCCCCAGAAGTTCTGCTTTGGTCCTGAGGGCTCAGTCATCCCTCACTCTGGAGCCTGTGGGCTGCCAGCTCTGCTGGGAGATGTGTCTGAGGGATGGGAAGATCCTGGCTAAATTTAAGTAGGTCTTTTCCAGGGTTGGGTTTGGGTTTGGGCCCCGGCTTCTGTGTAGAACACAAATACATGCAAATAGTGAGCGAAACTCCCAAGGCAGAGAGGAATTTTCCAGGCCCTATTAGACCTCCAGGGAATTTAAAACGGGAACTCTTTCCTCCCTAAGTAGCCCAGACTAGGGTTTTTCCTAGGAGAAAAAGACTAGTAGCTCTTTGTAAGACTGATTGTGTGTTGTGCATTTATGTGTGCGTGCATGTGTGATGCTGTGATCTCCTGGGCAGACTCCTTGGCTCTCTGGCATTTCCCACAAGCTGAGAGCCTGAGACTTCTGGCTTAGCCACCAGGCCTGGAAGCTCTGGATTTCACTTAGAGGACAGAGGTGCCTGACCACATGGCCTTAGCAAGCAAGGACACCAAGGGTGGCTCTTCACTTGCCTGTTGGGCCCTGAGAAGTCCTGGCCACTCACCAAGACTCTGGTCTTTATGTGGCCCAAGCTGGGTGGTCAGGCCTTCTCTAGAGCCCATGACACCTTTTGGGGAGCCCCAAACCCCAGAATGAGATGGGTGAGTGTGGGCCTAAAGTTAGAAAGCAACTCCTGGAGGCTGGGGGAGTTGTAGATTTTAGGGAGCTACCAGCTGTGGGTAGAACCTGAGGCCCCTACAATGGCTGCAGCGTCTGCAGGTGGAGCCCTTTTCTGAGCCTGAAGTGCAAAAGAAACTGCCCAAAAGAAAGGGGTCCCTATCAATGTCATTGTTCCCTAAATGAATGTAGGACCTTGGATCCCTGCTGCTGGTGAAGCAGTTCGGGTTCTCAGGGCTGGCCCTCCCACAGGAGGTCGGACAGCATGCCCTTTACCAGGGATCTGTGCTCTATAAGTTCCCCTCCCAAGGCTTTTCGCCTGACACCTGGGGCCCGAGCCCTTTGGCTGAGCATTTCAGATCAAGTTGAGGGGCAATGGCATGTCCCACGGACAGTGTGATGAGACTGGGGAGAGGGGGACCAGAGCAAGGTGGACAAAATGACACATGTCACCGGATCCTGGGTTCCCCGCGTACCTTGGAAGATGGGCATTTCTCTGGGCAAGTTGATGGGATGGGGAGGAAGGGCCTTTCTTCCTTTCCCCTCAAATCATGTTTATGCTTTCTTCAGAAACTTGCTCAAGCTGCCCTCCATCACCTCCTTCCTACCAGATCACAGGAAAAGAAGTGAAAACGGAGCCAAGATTGCAACATAAGAAACTTAGGAGAGGCTTTAGGAAACATTTTTCTGGCAGAGATTGCCAAGGGATGTTTTGGATTTTTCTTCCCTGGGAGCATGTCCAGTAACCCCATGAGGAGATGGGGTTCAGTGGGTTCCTGTGGGCCATTGGTGTGGTGCACTGGATGCCTCTTTAGGCCTGTCCAGCTCCACTGCTGGGATCTAAGCCTCCTGGGGCTGTTCCTGAGGCTGCTGTTGTGCCTACAGATTAAGTCCTCAGTATCTCCATCATGGGAATCTCGACTTCCCCCCTGGATGGCTCAGATCCCCGTGTTATTTCCCCTTGCCTAGGTGACACCTCTAATTGGATGTCTTTGACTCTCTTCTTTTAAAGGCATAAACCTGACAATCTTTGGGTTCTGCCTCAGAGAATGTGTGCATCCCTGGGTGCACAGTCCCTCGGTGCCACTGCGGCCATTGCACAGGCAGGGGCCCTTTGCTGCGTGTCCGGCTCCCAGGGGCTGCCTGATGGACAGTCACAGCTAAAACTGGCAGGTGGCTCGGTGCCTGCCCTTCAGGAATTAGCGAGACCGCCCTCTCTCACTGGCCTCACCCCCAGATGACATGTGTTTCAGCACCTCTCCCACCCCAAATTAGAAATTACCCAAAGTAGCTGGGGAATCTCACCCAAATCCCAGCTAATTTCTTCCTTCCTGCCAAGAACCGGAAGGGGAAAGAGGATGTGACATTCAAGCTTGACTCTCAGTGCCGCATGTGAGCATGTGTGTGTGTGTTCTGGGTGCATATGCTTCCTTCACTGCCAGGGAGGGATTTTCTAAGACACCCTGTCTGTATACACGTTGGCATTTGTCCTTGCGATCCTCATCTCTTTAGGTGGGAAAAGGGGCAGAAGGAGTGTTCTTTAATGGCCCAAGACAATCATCCTGGCAACCAAGGCAGGGCTTCTGCCCTTCCTCCTGGTGAGGGGGCTCCACATCGCAGAGGGTGACACGGGATAACCTGTCCCTCAGCTTCGGGACCATCCAGGGCAAAACTTGAATGCTAAAATGACTTCCATCACCTGTTCCGCCAGCTCACGCCTACCTGCCCTCCTGCCTCCCAGACACATTGTGCGGTGAGAAAACAAACTCATTTGATTATCAGCCAGGGCCAAAGAAGATTTAGAATAGGATTCCTTCATGCCTGAAGGAATGAGCATTTCGGATCAAGTTGAGAGCAATGGCATGTCCCAGGACTTTGGGTTCCTGATACTGCAGGCCCTGGTTTCTCAAGGGTATAGCTGGCAGGGCCCCGATTCAGACAAGGAGTCCTGCACCCTCAGGCTCTCTGAAGGAGAAAAAGTTGAACTGATCAATGGTAGTTAAGAAAGAAAAAAAAAAACCACACCCAAAAGAAAAAAATCTTGCTTGAGAAGACTCAGGCTTTCCTAGTTAATAGTGAAAATTGTTCCTGTGGGTGAAACTTGTGAAAGCAGTAAGGGTAGGGGGATTCAGAAATGGGTGGGGAGCCTCGGGGACCAGCCAGCTGAAACAGGGCAGGCTCGCCCTTGGCTTTTCTCCAGGAGAAGTAGCTGCCCGGGGTGCTGTGCTAAGCCGACTAATTCCAGACTGAGAAAGGCCAGCCAAGGACCCCTTCCCACTGCCAATCTGGGGGAAATGCCACAGTCCACAAGTTGGTGGGATGTTTTATCTCATTGCATAATACTACACCATTCCCCTGTGTGTAGTGGCTGTTCTATATATATATTCACGGGAGGCAGCATATGGCTCTCCCCACTCCCACCTGTCAAAACTGTGACTATATCATTTCTGACGACCAGAAGGAAGCTGCTAGGCTGGGCCATGTTTCTAAATGCTGAAGAGGTAATTCAGAGCCATGAAAAATTGCACCATATGCTTTGGGTTTGCGGGCTGCTTATGTGCACGGGGCCAGGGTTGGGTGTGAATCTGCCACGGATGCAATCTCCCTGCTGCAGTTTGCACCTTGCAGGGGTCTGGGGTGCCTTTTTCTGTCTCTGGAGGAGAATCTGCCGGGTGCTACTGTTCAACAAGAGGGGATTCACAAGGAAAACAGGCTCCCCCAAGACTCCCTAGGCCCCACCCCAAACACCTTGATAACACCAGGCCTGGCCAAATAGCATTTCTTTAAAAAATAATAATAATAACGTTTTTGGTTTCATTTTATTGGATAAAGGTTAAGAAAGCGCCAGCGTCTGAGAGAAGTGAAGCCAACCACGCCCGACGGCGGCCTAGAAGGCTGAGGGCCCCTGGCGCTGCGGGGCGGGCGGGCGGGCCGTGGGTCTACCTGGGGGCGCTGGTCTCTGCCAGCCGGTTGTTCATGATGCCCAGCGCGCCCACGCCGCCCGAGAAGCCGTTCTGGCGCGTGTTGACGCACACGCTGCGCGGGTAGCCGTTGGCCGTCTCGGACAGCTGCTTCTGCAGCAGCGCCAGCGACACTTTGTTGGAGGCGGTGAGGTCGCGCATGGAGATGAGCTCGCCAGACAGGCGGCGGCCCTCGGCGTCGCTGTCGCAGGCCCTGCCGGCGTCGTGGCCGAGCGCGGCCAGGCGGCGGCGCAGCCGGGAGCCCGGGGTGATGGCGTTGCGCCGGGCCAGGGGCGCACCGGGTATCGGGCAGCAGCGCGCGCAGCAGCGGCAGCTCAGCTTGCGCAGCATCCAGTTGAGCACCTGCTTGATGAGGATGGAGATGACGTTGAAGAGCGAGTAGATGCAGCACACGCCGAGCAGGATGAAGAGGAAGTTGCCCAGGCGGTAGAGCCCCTGGTTCCGGTAGGCGGCGTTCTGGCTGCTCACCAGGTCCCCGAAGCCGATGGTGCTGAAAGTGACGAAACAGAAGTAGAGCGAGTCCACGTAGTCCCAGCCCTCCACGCTGGTGTACATGGCCGAGGCGCAGCACGACAGCAGCACGGCGAACAGGCCCAGGATCAGCAGCACGTGGTACACCGAGGGCTTCCAGCCCGCCAGGCTGTCGGCTTCGGAGAGCGCCGAGCCGCGGCGGAAGGAGGCGGGCAGCAGGCCGCTGCGGCGCAGCTGGCGCTCCCGGCAGGCGCGCATGATGAACGCCATCAGCGAGATGATGCGCTCCAGGAAGAGGTTGAAGAACAGGATGGTCCCCGCGCAGCCGAACAGCCCGTAGGCGATGAGGAAGGCCTTCCCGCCCACGGTGGCGGGGGTCGTCATGCCGAAACCTGTGGAGACGCGGCAAGGGTCAGCGAGGGCTGGGCGGGCGGCCCCTCCCGGCCCAGGCAGGGAGCAGGTGAGCGCCCAGGTGGAGGGGAAGCGGTACTTAGGCCATTCCTCTCCCTTGGTCACACCGGATACAGCTCCTGATCCTGGCAGACCCCCAAAGTGATGGAGGAGGTATTGGGGCCCTCCCCTTGGGGAATCTATAAATCAAAATGACTGGGGCAGGAGAGTCGGGCAGGAAGGGCCCCTCCGGACCTGCAAAACGGCAGCTGCTGCACGAGGGCAAACCCCTGAGAGGCCCACAAGGCGAACAAGTGACACCTGTCTCCACACCCCTCCCGCCGGCTTTTTATGGAGTCAGGGTGGCACACCCCAGCAGGTTGCCTTAAGATAGAATTTCAGAAGGGCTGTGGCTGGGCTGGAATTGCTCACTCCCGGGCCCAGGAAGGGTGTGATCAGTCCGCGTAGCCATATTTAATGGTTTCTGAAAAGGGTTTTAAGGAGCTGACAGAAGGGTTGTTGGAGAATGGGCCCATATCCCTCAGAGAATGAGTATGGCTCTGCCATTGGGGCCACCTCCTTCTCACCCCAGAACCACCAACACCCCTATTTCCCCTTAGGTCCAAGGGAGAGGTTTGGCGCCAGACTGGGGTCTGCCTGGGTCTGGGGTTGCTTTTGTCCTGGCAGTTCTGCTCCCTGCCTGGGCAGCTCCTCATTGCTTTGGACCCTCATAATTAAGTCTTCGCTTAAGCATTTGTTCAGAGCAGCCTTTAGGGGAGAGTCTCATCAATTGATTTCAGCAAAAGGCTTGGCTTCCTGCCAGCATGCTCAGCTCTAATGTCTAAGGCAGTGCAGAGCGGCAGGCTGCCCCTCAGCAAGCTCTGTCTGATGCCAGCTGCCAGCTGTGATCTCTTTGGGGGACCCCTGGTTGCCTGGCACTAGCTATGGGAGGAGGGGTTAATCTCGTGGAAGGAAGAGTCGCATGCTGCTTAGTCTGAGCTGAAAATGGATGGTCCGTTTGAACAGCACCATGGGACCTTTCACCAGCACTGGTGGCAGCAGATCCGGGCCTCCTGTTTATTTCATGCCCAGTGTCGGAAGGACCAGCTGTATGTCGCTGGAGGGATGGGACCACTCAGGGAAGGGGAAGAGAAGAGTTTTTGTCTGTTTGACTAATTATTTCCCTAAATAGGCCAGAGGAAATAGTAATACTTTCAGTGTAAATTCCTTAAACCTCTTTGTTAATAATTTTCTAGATTCCCTCGGGGAAATGTCCAATTGCCTGACCTGACCATGATCTTAATCGTTTGCTACGTGATCCAAGCTATGGGAAAATCTTATGCTGATACCCACTTTGAGGGAGATGGGTTATGCCTCTAGATTCAGAATTTGGCCATGGTAGAGTAACCAAACAAGCACTCTAACCAGGAACTTGATAGAGGAATTTTGCTCAACTTTATTGCTAAATTCAAATTCATGAATTTATAAAGATAAATTTGTCTTTATAAATTAATATGGTTTGATGTGGAATGGAAATGTTTGTATTTGTGTGTGTATTTATAGAAAAGTCCTAGACCAATAACCCCAAAGCCCAGCAACATAAATAAATCCTTGACTATTCCTATAAGAGAATACCACACAGCAACACAAAAACAGGAACTACAGCTGATTGCAGTACCATGGGTGGATCTCACAAAAGAAATGTCGAGCGAAAGAAGCTGAACACAAAATACGTTCTGTATTATTCCATTTAAATATAATTCAAAATCACGCAAAATGAAACTACAGGATTTTGTTTAGGGACACATACCTGGTGGGTGGTTCAACTATAATGAAAAGCAAGGAAGTGATTTCGATAAAAATCAGAATTGTGATTTCTTCTGGGGGAGGGGTGGGACAGACGACACAAAGGGGCCTCTGGTGGTGGGGTGGGGTGGAACTGTTCTGTTGACCAGGGTGGTTACCTGGGTATTAGTAGTATAATAATTTGTTAAATTGTGCATTTGGAGGGTTTTTTTTTTAATTGTAATTTCATGATACAGAAAAGCTAAAAAAAATGTCTGGTCTGTTAGAACTTTCTTTAAGGGCCTTAATTCTGCTCTGCCTCCTGCTGTACAGGTGAGAGAGCAGGGGCCTAGGGGATGTGACCCACAGCTAGCTGGGGACAGCGTGCCGTCCATATGTCCTGGCTTCTAGCCAGCTGCTTAGGCCATTCTACAAAACCCTGCTCCTACTCACTTAGGGAGAACAAGCCTCTAGGAGAGGGATCACTCTGCTAAATTCCCAAAGAAATTGAAAATCCTAGGCCTGGAAAATTAATACTTTGCATTGGAGAAGTTGAGTGGGGTTTTTCTGTTCTTTAGGGTTGTCAGCCACAGTTTCGAAGCTGAGAATGTTACCCCCCAACCTACCTCCCGTTCTAGAGAGAAGTGCTGGACTTACTAAAACAGCAAAATGGGTCTATGCACTAGGAGTTCCCGCCACCCACCTCCAGGCTGTACCAAAAGGATAGAAACCCTCCAGGGGTTGATGGAAGATAGACATGAAGTAGGAGAGCTGTTGAAGTGGGGAGTGCTCTGACACCCCCCACTCTCTCCTAGGAAAAATGATGGGGGGGGAGGGCAGAGGTTGATGGTTCAGGAGAACCTCTGAACCTAACAGCAAGAAGGGAGCCTGGCAGCTCACTTCCTGGCTAGATGCTGGCAGATTTGCAGACATTCCCAGGCCCACCCAGGGGCACCGGAGCAGAGCAGAGCAATAGTCAGGAAGAGTCAGATGTGTGTTGCTGAGCTTAGTAAGGCTGTGGGTAGGTTGACTGGAGCAGCCTGCGCAGGCAGGGGGAGGAGGGTGGGCCCCGGTGGGAGCAGCCTGCACATCCAGGGCTTGCTGTACCAAGGATGTGTGAGACTGACATGGGGCAAGTGGAAGGGCGCCTGCTGGAGAAAGGGGACTCTGATGATATGGGCTGGTGGGGGGGGGGGTGTGTGCGGCAGAAGGCTGGAGAAAGTGTGAGAGTGAGATGGAGAGTGCATCACCCCCCACCCACCAAGGAATGTGCGGGGCAGTGGTCCCTGTGAGGGGCGGGGGGCAAAGACCCATAAATGGGCTGCATAGAAGAGCATGTTACTCTAAGGGTGAGCATTGCAACCCCCACCCCCACCCCCACCGCTAGGTGAGAACCGCAGTGGCATCAGTGATTTATGACGACGAGCAAAGAGGTTACCCCCTCCTTCCAGGGCAGGTTCCTGAGCCAAGTGTCAGGCTAGTGCTGCAGGGAGAGTATCAGCTCCGATTAGAAGTGAATTTGAAGATTTGATTTAGACTGACTGAACTTTTTTACCATCTAAGAATGAGTCTCAGTGTTAAAACTGGGACTTGTTCTGTCTTAACTATTTGGAAAGTTCTAGCATCTGCCCAAGATGTTAAGGAATCCAAAGGCAAACTCTGAAAGTCAACGGATAAACACAAAGTCTTTGCCTCTGTCCGCCTGTTTAACAAACCAGCCCCACCTGGATTAGCCCTCGGCTGGTGACTGGGTGCCAGCCACGTGCCACACACAGTGCCAACCCCACAAGCGTCATCACCTCAGTTCTGCATGACAACCCTGTGAGGTAGGCATGGCCCCCACTGACAGGCTGCGGGTTATGGGGTTAGGACTGCGGGGTATGGGGTTAGGTCGCTCATCAAGCTCAGCCTGGTGGAACTGAGGCTGGAGCCCAGCTTTGCTAGCATCTAAAATCTACATTCTTTCCATTACACCAGACTGTTTTCCAAGGCCACCAAAGGAACTGCCATTCCCTTTAGAAGACCAAATTGCAGTCCTCCAGGGCTAGCAGCCAGAGGAGCATTTTCATATGAGTTGCGCCTGACCCAAACAGTCACAATTCCTGTCCCCAAGAGTCCACTGTCCTCTTGTAACCCTCCTTCCACCGACCTCACTGCCACCTTGACCTGGGGCAGGCGAGTGGCCACTCTCCTCCCTTACTTTTTCTACCGAGGTGGGCTCCTCATCCTTCCTGTGGCACAGCTAAGATAAGCTCGGCTAGTTGAATGAGGTTACCCAGGGCTTGGGGACAGCAGGAGGAGTGAGATGCAGAGGGACCCAAGCATGGGTGCTGCTGCAAACAGCCTGGCTGGCCAAGCACAGGTAGGGCACTAGTCTAGCCCTTGGGGTCCCCTGTGGACCCCCATGTGGCCAAGGCCACCTCTTCCACATGCAGGGAGCATCCGCAGGGGATTCTAAACTCCATGTTTGGACTCCTGGGCTGTGCTAAGGCCCTCTTTTGGAGCCCAGGCAGTTGGAGATCTGCCTCTGCTTTGGAAGACTGAACCCAGGTTGACACCTGCGCTTTCCCACCCCCAGCACCCATTCTGCCCCTGCACAGGGGTGGGGCCTTAGCTCTACAGCCTCCATAAAATAACCAACACCAGATAAGCAGCCAAAGACCAACCTCCGTCCATCCACTCCTTCAGTGAACATTAACTAGGACCCTGGGGACAGCAGGCCTCACACCGGCTCAGGAACCTGGGGGAAAACAAGACAGATGCGGCCCTCACCCTCAGAGCCTTTCTGGCTGCTTTCCTAGAGGCCCCTCGGGGGGTTTCTTCCGCGATGTTTGCAATCCCGCCCCCCTCTGCTGCTGGCAGGCTCCCGGCCGGCCGAGATGGGCCGCAGCTCTTCTCTGCTGCTCCTACATCGAGGCTGGGCCAGAACTCGTCCGGGGGTCTCCTCACAGCCCTGGATCAGCTTGCGTTCATCATGATTTCTTGGTTGCACCATGACTGCAAGCCCCAAATGACGCTGCATATTTGACCGGCCCAGCTGCAGGGAATGAAGGTGATAGGGAAGTCAGGAGGTTCTCTGGTGGCCGAGGGGGGCTGGTGAACGTGTCCCTTGCTGCCCTGACCCTGAGGGCTGACCCCCTGTGTCAGCCTCACTTTCTTCTGGTTCCCTACAGAGGACAGCTCTGGGGACAACATCCGGAGGCTCAGAGCTCTGGGGGATGCTGAGACCTGGGCTCCGGCTTCGTGCTGAGGGCTGTGGGCTCCTGGCCTGGTGCCATGGACTAGCCAGTTGCTTCCCACAGTGGGAGAGTAATTCCAAAGTTTTGTCAATTTGTGGGGAACCAGGCAGGCTCAGGAGAGAGTCCTTGAAGCTTCAGCCAGAGAAAAGGCAAACCCAGACACCCTGAGAATCCCTCCTCCCCCAGTCACACCCTGCAGAGGCGTAATCTGTCCCCAGGTTCGCACCAAGCCTGCTATTTTGTTTATGCCACAATTGATCTGCCATCCCAGCTTGCAAAGAGCAGACACTTGGGGGCTTTATTATGCCACTTTGACAAAAGCTGTGAAGCTCATTCCCGCAGCCTGTCTGGTGCCGCCTTTGCAAATGGGGCCCCGGTGACAGCTCGGAGAGCTGTGGCTCGGCTCAGAGAGCCTGGAAGTGGGGTGGGGGGAGTGAGCAGTGATCCTTAGCGTGTACCCCTGCGTGGCAGCCCCCATCCGATCCCCCGTCCACCCTGTGAGGGAGACAGTTATGACCCCTGTGACACAGGCGAGGAAGTGAGCAGGGGAGGCGAAGGCATTGCCTGAGTTCCTGTCTGTGAGTGGCTGAGCTGACCCCGAAGCCCGACCCCTTCCACTGCACCAGACAGATGAAGAGTCTTGGCTCATGACTCTCTGGGACCTTTCCTTGCCAGGCTCTGAAATGTCAGCCCCAGGTTGGGAGGGTTATAATTTATTGTCCAACCCAGGATACTTCTGAAAGTGAAAGGGGCATTATTAATAATTATACCAGAAGGGCATGGACTAACCAGGGACATCTCAAGCAACAATCTGCAAGGTTAAAATATAGACTCCAAGGCAGAGTAAGACTGAATAAACTTCCAGAGGTCATTCATTAAAAGGGCCCAGGGATCTGCATTTAAGAAGCCAATGTACCTAAAACCCACCTGGGGATCTTGTTAGATTCTGGGGTGGGGCCACGAGTTTTCATCTCTAACCTGCAACCAGGTGATGTTCCTGTGGTTGGACAGTGAAACTTCATAACATCTCTAAAGTCAGGGTGCATTTTACCATCCTGGCCTGACACTGTTTGTTTGGCATAATTTATTTTCAGTAGTGAGGACTTGAATTGCATCTGGTATTAGGCACAGGTGAGTGATAGCATTAATTACCTTCTGGGGCCTGTCTTGGAAATGAGATTGGGAACAACCTGCAAGCAGGGGCCACATCTCATTGGCTATTTGGAACTAAGTTGCCTGGGTTTGAATCAGAGTTTCACTGCTCTCTAGCTGTGTGTTTTTGAGCAAATTACTCAACCTCTCTGTGCCTCAAGGTTTCATCTGTAAAACGAAGATGTCAACAGTATCTACCGCAAAGAAATTTTTGTGATATTACCCACAAAACACTTAGAATGGTTCTTGGACTGTTATTAAGCCCTTAATAAAGTCTGTTATTATTACCAATCATCTTTCTACTCTCTACAGAGAATCTTGTACAAAGTAGGCACTATTGTTATTTACTGACTGAAAGTAGAAATTTCAAGAACCTCAAATTTTAAGAACTTCAAGGGTAAGCATTATAGAGGTCGAGGTGTGGGATCAGCGGGCAGGAGCTGGGGAAGGGCTCAGAAGTGCGGGGGCATGACCCATGGTCCCTCAGGGTTATGGGATAATATAAGGATGCCAGTTACATTTGAAAACAGCTAAATAACAAATGATATTTTAGTATAAGTATGGTCCAAATATTGCATGGGACACACTTATACTAGAACATTATGTTTTCCTGAAATTGAAATGTAACTGGGGGTCCCGTATTTTTATTTGCTAAACGTGGCAGTTCTTCTCCCAGCCCCACTAGGTCTGCTCGCCACACTCCTCTAAGAAGCCCTTCCTGGTTTGATCGTTACCTTCCGGGAACTGGCTGGAGGAGGGATTAGCAGCCTCTGAACTCTAGAATCACCTGGGAAACCTTAAACTGTTTCCAGACCCCAGGGGCACCCACAGCAGCTGGAGCCGAGGGCCTTCTAGTGGAGTGATTGGGACCGTTTCTGGACGAAGTGGTATTTGTGGTCAGTCTTGAAGGCTGGGTGGGATTTTGAGGGTGGGGGAGTTGAGGATGGGCTTGAGAAAGGCCTAGGGGAGGGAAGGGCTCAGCCGGCCTGGCTCCCGCGAGCTTGGCACCTGGCCCATCCTTCAGTGACTGTTGGTGTGGGAGGGGCTGATGATGTGTGGAAGGAAGAAAAGGTCAATGCCACGAGAACTTCCCAGCCACATGCTCCTGGGGCTGACCCCACAGGAGCTGTGACACAGTAGGAACCTCTCCCAGCACCTCCAGGAGCTTCTCCAGCTTCTGAGCCCCGCACCTGGCAATACCTCCGGCTTCTTGCACAGGACAAGCTCTGGAAACCTCAAACTGCAGGAAGTAAACTCAGCGAGATTCCCGCAGACGTGCTCAGAGCTGAGAGCAGAGGTTCTGAGCAGGGCCCTGGCTTGGCTGCTGCCTCCACTTACCCCCTAACTCTCAGCTTTGCACCCTGAAAGTTACCTGAAGACAGTACCTGCCTTGTGAGGAGGTAATTTTCACATGCTTCCTACGGTGCCTAGGACATCATAAGTGCTCAAAAACTGAACTGGGAAACGCCATGGGTGAGGCGCAGCCCTCTAAAGTGAAATGGGAATAAGCAGGTCATGACTTCGGAGTTTCCGCGGCTACAGCCTGCCTGCCACTGACTTGCTGTCCTTTCACCCCTCTGGGCCTCAGTTTCCTCAGTGGTTCCGGACCAGCAGCACCAGTACCTCTGGGCTCGCTTCCAGCTCTGGCCTGGGGCTGGGTGGGAGGCCCAGCGAGAGGTGCCATGCTTCCCAATCCTAAAACTGAGTGAGGCCGCTGCGGGATGTTTGCAACTGAGCCTGTTGTAGAAACTCTGGGACTGCGGGCTGCTGCCTCTGCTGCGTATGCCTCGTGTGCACGCGTCTCTCCCTGTGGGGTTGCGTCTCTCCTGGAGGCCCAATGACTCAGGACAGGGCAGCCGTCGGCAAGACCCCTGGAGGTGAGCTTCCTCCCCTACTTTCCCATTTGCTTCTGGCGTGTTCTTTGGGTTGGGGGACCTTTGGGATGATTTTCTTTGTTTGACGAGAGGAGGAGGGGGTTGGGGAGTTAGGAAGAGGATGGAACCACAGCTGCAGGCCAGTGACCTCCACCATTTGGAAAGTTTTGGCAAACTGTGAGCAAAGAGCAAGTGGCTCCCTAGGCCCGGGCTGGTCTCCAGCATGGATTTCTGCAGCAGCGGTGCGCCGCCCCCACCCTGACTCTGTGCTTTATCTCTGGGATTAACGTTTTCTCTCCTCACCAGAAATCATTCAACAAAATGAGTTATTAAAAGCAGTTTAACTACTACTGCCTCTGGGTATCTCCAGCCTAACAACCTCTCCTGGGGAGCAGCTGTCAAGCTTAGGTCCTGCCGAGCTGGCGGGAAGATGACTCATTTCCGTGGAACCCAGCCTGCTCCCTCTACCTCCCCCTGTCCCCACCCCCACCCCCCGCCCCCCAGATCTGTCCCTGGCTCCCTGATGACTAATCCTTGTCAGGGATGAGATCCTTGCCTGCCCCCCACCCTCCAAGCCTCTGGGAAAAGAGCAGAGCCCTAGCCTTGGCCCAGAATTCTGGGGGAAGACTGTATCCAAGACCAGGGAAGGCAGGGACGGTCCCTGCTGGGACAAAGGTCTGGCCACCTAGAGCTCGGGATCGGGGCTGATGAGATGAGGGTAGCTCCGTCCCCTCCCAGCAGCAGCCTCTCAGAAGGCAGGGCCACCATCCCGCTCCCAAGTTCCAATACCATGTCAAGTGAATCTCATTTATCTTAAGTCCTACATCACAGGGGAGCAGATTTTAAAAGGAAGCCTGTGGTGGCTCCTGGAAAGCAAAGAATTCTGCTCTTAGGTGGACAGTTTCCAGCTCCCCTCAGTCAGTTCAGAATCCAGATACGAGAAGCAGCCATAATACCACAGCTCACATTGGAGGGCCTCTGTGCCCTGGCTGAAGGGGGAACGGAGGGGAAGGGGCAGGGTCCCCGAGAAGCTAATCTTGAGCCCCCGGGATCAGCTTCCTGACGCACAGAGGCCATTTGCTGGCTCGATCCCACTAAGTTGTCTTCAGCACTGGCTCCCCGCAGCCCCACTGCCTCCCTTCTCTTCCCACAGAAGGCAAGATGAACAACCTCACAATTTATAGCTGCAGCCAGGGAAGCACCCTAGGGAGGACATGAAAACTGTGTGTGTCTGCCCGCTGGCAGGCTGGGGGACCTGGTCTTTGCACCTCGGCAGAAGGGGCTCTGGGTTCGGGGTGGGGGGCCTGGCCTTTGGCTGCTGGGCTGAGGCTAAGGAGTGAGGAGGCTCCTTCTTCTATAGGGGGCCGGTGCCGCCCTCACAGGACTCTCCACTCAGGATCACGGAGGGAGAGGAGCTGGGTCCCGGGTGCCTGGCCCACGGCGAGGAAGGAATGGAGGCCCTGGGGTTCTGGAGCCCCTGCGCGGGCTGGGCACTGGGCTGGTGCCTTCACTTCTGTGCTCCTCAGCCAGCCTGGGAGGGCAGCGGCATCCTGGCCGTGACACGGGTGAGGGAACTCAGGCCCAGGGAAGTAAAGCAGCTCGAGTGAAAGAAGATAGTGGCAGGAGGCAGACCCCGCACCCACACCCGCTGCCCTCTCCTTTCCACCCCTGAGGCCTGCCTTGCATCCTGGTTCCCGGGATGCAACTGTGATTTTGCTCTGAAATGCGCATCCAGGGGGTACTGTGTGGGGGGACTTGCTGTGGCCGAAATGCCTGTGGCATGAGATGGCACCAGACCCTGCGTGATAGAAAGAAAGGGCAGCTGGGAGTCAGGGAGTGTGAGGAGACTGTCCAAGGTCACACAGAATGGCAGAGCAGAGCTGCTAAGTTCCTGGCAGCATTGCAGTCTGTCTGTGATCACCAGCAGACATGTGGTCTCCACCCGAGTTCTGGTGAATTCATTCAACACAGTCTGAGACCTGCCCTGCCATGCGTGGGGGGCGGGAGGCAGACCCTGAGGACAAGTGTCGTCGGGGCCCTGCCGCCAAGGGCCACCAGGAGCACACCTGCGGACAAACAAAATCGGGTTTCTGACCCACTGCCACAAGGGAGATGGCAACCACAGGGAACCGGGGAGCCCCTGGAAGAGGGAGTCAGGAAGGACTTATGACAGGATCTGGGCTTGAATTAGGCAACCTGAGGGACGGCTCAAGGAAGCAGGCATTTGCCCTGGGTGAATGTTATCAGGAAGCAGGGGTAATTCTTCGACTGAGAGTCTAAATAATTCCTACCTAGAAGGTGGGAAGAACCAAGTGAGGCCAGCACCGTGGTTGGTAAAGAAGCACAGTCACTGACAGCAGCCAAAGGGGGGCTCGGTCCCAGTGGAGTCTGGAGGATTATGGGGTGAGTGGTCTTGACTGATGCTGCTGGGTGGTGACGTGGCTTCTGTGTGACAGCAGAACCCCACAGCCAGCCGCGCCAGGGGCTGCCTGGCACAGCCCTCTTCCCAAGTCTTCCAAGCTGTTTGTACACATGTGTAGGTATGTGTATACGTGCACAGGTGTGCACTTGGCTCCTTGTGCAGGGCCCACAGTGACTATGAGTGCCTCTAGGTTGTAGAAATATGGGTGATTTTTAATTTTCATCTTCTTGGTTCTTTTCTGAATATTTCACATTTTCTGCGAGGCAAATGGGGTACTTACTGCTTTTGCAAACATAACTTTTACCTCAACAGCTATTCTTAGTTTTAAACATTTTTATACCTAAAAATGAATTAGCTATGGCTTCTGTCCTCAAGACAAACCATGGCCATCTCGCACTATGAAGATGATGGCAGGGAGCTGGAAAGGGATGCTAAGAAGTGACAGATGCAACCTAGGAGGGCTTCCCAGAGGAGGAGCTGCTGGAGCCATGCAAGTGGATGTGGAGGGCGAGGGCCTGGCACTCAGGATGGGGGCCTGGGTAGGAGACACGGAGTCACGGTCATGTGGATGAGACTTTCCAGGGAGTGTGTACAGAGTGAGGACAGAACCTCTGGGGAACCCCAGAATTTCCGGGGCAGGAGGTGGAGCTTGTGAAGGAGACTCTCCTTCAGTCACCCACTGTTCGCTGAAGGCATAGTTTGTGCCAGTTCTGTGCTAGGCACTTGAGATTCATCAGCCAAGCTCCCTACCCTCATGGGGCTTACCTCTCAGTGCGGGCGATGGATGGCAAACCACAAGCAGAGAGAGTGAGTACACTGTATAGTATGACAGAAAGTGGCATGAACTACGGAAAAAAGAAAAAGCCCACTGTAGGCGAAGGAGATGGGGTGTTCCCAGGAGCAGGAGGGGACGGGGTGGGGAATTATGGGCCAGGGGCCTTGCTGAGGAAGTGACAGAGGGACTGGAGGGAGGTCACATGGGGGTGGGGGGTGAGGGAGCATGCCTCAGGCCAGTCAAGAGCCAAAGCAAAGGCCCTGAAGCAGGGTGCTGGAGGTGGAGGCGGAGGGGAAGAGAAGAGGGGAAAACAATAAAACGCGGGACTAAGATTAGTCAGCAGATCTCTCAAGGACACTCCCTGGGCAAAGTGTAAATTGCCACATGCCCCAGGATATGAGAAAATCCATCATTCTCTTCTGATTGTAGCATGAGAGAGAAACAGCTAAAACAGTGGCTTTATAAAAAGAAGAAGAAATATACTAAATAGTCAGTATTTTAAGTCACAGCAAAGAAGATGAATATATTTGATAACTCGTCTTTCTCTAACTACCAGCAGAATCTCATGCAATTTTAGAAGGAAATAAGGTGAAAAAGAACGACTGTCAACATTTTTAATACTTCTGGACAGCTGGTAGAGAAAATTTGGTCTTCTGTCTCATTTGGTCATCACTCTAATTCAGTAACAAGAATATAACATTGACCCCAATTTATAGATGAGGAAATTGAGTTCGTGGAAAATAATGTGTCTTCCAAGATGTCCAACTTCTTCAAGTCTGAGCAGAACTTGTATCTCTCATCTCAACCTCATCTCTTGAACCTATGATCTTTCAGTTATAACAAGGGAAATATTCTAGCATATATTAGTTCATACATTGTATAAAGTGTTTATATGCTCTCTCTCTCAATGTTTATTAATATTCCCATGTGACGGTAAAAACAAAATGTCTCTGTGGCTACTGTCGACAGAGACTTGGGAGAAAATCCAGACCCACCACTCATGGGTGCTGTGACCTTCCGCAAGCTACCTGCTATGCCTCAGTTTCCTCATCCATAAAATGGAGACAGTATTACCTTGCAGGGTGGTTGTGAGGAATGGATGGGACAATTCATGTAAAGTGCTTGGCACAGAGTGAACACTTAATAAAAATTATTCATTATTGGGGCTACACACCCCACAAATGGCAGCAAAGGGAGAAGGGCTGGATGGACTGACCTCTATCTTGAGGGAATATAAATGACAGTCCCCAAATTTCATAACAGCATCAAATGTCAACTCTTGTTTACACAAACGCTTTTTTTAAAAAAATCAAAAATTAATTTTGGGTTCAGTGGTAGAATGCTCACCTTTCATGCGGGAGACCTGGGTTCAATTCCCAGACCATGCATCCTCCCCCAAAAATTAATTTTATTACACTTTGATAAAAATATGTCAAAGGTAAGTTTGGAGGAAGAGAAAAAATCAAATGAATATCAGTATTCCCAATAAAAATAATACCTGCTTGAGAGATTAATTAAGGCTCTTCTAGTTGAAAGTATCTGAAACTCCATTCAAACTTGTGTAAGCAAAAAAGGGAATTTGTCAGCCCACATAACTGGGAGGTCTAAGGAGGTGGAAGCAGGAATAGCTGGACCTGAGGTTTCAATGATACCGTGAGAACTCCATTTCTATCTCTCTGTCCTTCAGCTCTATTCACTTCTTTTCCTTTTAATTTCCTTTTTATTTTTATTGATCTTCAGTTACCAGACAGTCCATCCAAAGTATATAGTCAGTGGTTCACAATATCATCACATAGTTGTGTACACATCACCATGATCATTTTTAGAACATCTACATCACTCCAGAAAAAGAAATAAAAAGAAAAAAGAAAAAAACATACATCCTTCCCCCTTCCCCCTTCCTCTTATTGACCCACTGGTATTGCAATCTACCCAATTTTTTTAAACCTCTTATCACCTCCCCCCATTATTTATTTATTTTTTGTTCTTGTTTCTTTACTTATCTGTCCATCCTCTGGGTAAAGGGAGCATCAGCCACAAGGTTTTCACAATCACACAGTCACACTGTAAAAGTTATACTGCTATCCAATTGTTTTCAAGAACCAAGGCTACTGGAACACAACTCTACAGTTTCAGGTATTTCCTCTTAGCTATTCTTAGACACTAAAAACTAGAAAGGATACCTATACAAATGCATAAGAATAACGTCTCGATTCTTTGAAATCTCTCAGCCACTGACACTTTATTTTGTCTCATGTCTCTCTTCCCCCTTTCCAAAAATACTTCTACTGGGATTTAATGTTATACCTTCCACCCCCATAAAGTGATAGTAGAAACCATCCATTTGAAAGCCACTTCTGTGTCTTCTGTAAAACACAACAACAACAAAAACAACCCGTTCATTACCCAGGCCCCTAATTTAAAAATTCATGAGATGAATGCCTCCAGAATTCAGTATCTGAAGGATTTGTTTTCTAGGGACACTTGTTCACTTGCTCTCTTTCACTGGATCCTGAGCTGACTATTGCCCTTTTTGCCTGGTCTGATGGGAAGCTCAGAGCCAATGCAGCAATCAATTGGTGTACTACTGTGTCCCAGCACTTGGTATATCTCCTACCTCCCATTGATTAATTTTTAGTGTCTTTCGTCCCTCCTTCTCCCTTCCTCTTCCTTCCATCCACAGGTTCTACTGAGCACCTGTGGTGTGCAAGCACTGTGCTAGGGCAAAGGCCCTGCCCTCTTAGAGTTCAACTTGTTCTAGTTTCATCACTGAAGTTTGCTCAAATCCTGCATGGAAGTATGCTGGCTTTTAGTCAAAATGATAAACAAGAAAATCTTCCAAAAATCTTCAAGTCTCAATAGTCCCACCAAATAGAATCTTTGTCTCTAAAGTGGTCTTTAAAATCCAGATTGACTGTCCTTTGCCTGCAGGCAGAGGGTTGGCTCAGTGAGCTCCTGGGCCAGGTTTGTTTGGCTGCAGAAGCCCTTGCTCCTTCTGTCTTTTGTAGCAACAGTGGCAGCAGGGAGCCCAGATTTCTGAGCCCTGATCAGGAGGCTGCATTTATATTTATCCTGCTAACTGCAGGGGACTGTTTATACCCAGAGAAACAACCTCCCAGGGGGGACAGGGCAGCCAAGGAACCAGGTGCTTCGGTCTTGCCTCCTGGGCCCTCTGGGAGCCCACACTCCAAGTCCCCACATAATCGCTGCACTGACCTTGCACCTCTTGGGGTCTAGGGGGCTGGGGGGAGTCTTGCCTTCCTGGAGCACCCCGCTAGGGCACGGAGGCTGACTCCTGCTCACCAGCAGCCCAGAAGGTGCACAGCCCAAGGACCGGCCCCTTTGCAAGGTAGCTGTATTTCTAGTCTCGCTCAGATTCAACATAACACCTGGGCACTTAGTAGGTGCTCAAGAAACAGAAAAGGGGCTTTTTCTGGCCTTAAAAAATTAGACTCATACCTTGATAAACTGTGAAATGCCTCTGTTACCCACCCTCCCTTTTCTTGCTCTCCTTCTGGGCAGGCTTTGAGGGGAGGGTTTCCTGGGAGTGGACGACAGCAAGCCTAGACTTGTTCTGGGGTCTTGCAGCCAGGCTGGGGTTCAGCAGCCTAGGGGCGTCTTCAGATGGACTCGGCCGGCTGCACAGCTTCCTGTTTTATCAGAGAAATCCTGGTCAGTAGGGTGATCTGGAGGGCTTCAGCAGGGACAGCGTGAGGTGCTCAGGCTTCTGCCTGCTGAGAACCCAAGTGGGCAGAGAAGTCAAGGCATGTCGCAGTGATGAGCAAAGAAAGGGCACGGAAAAGCTTACAGGTCCTCAGTGCCGGCTGGTGGAAAACAGGATGACACTTCTACTTCTGGGTGGATAAACACATGGGTCAGTGCGCACACTTGGCACGTGAAGGTGTTCTTTTTCAGGGGATTATTTGAAGTATAGGAATTTTACTGAAGCAGATGTGTCAGGGTAACTGAACGAGAGAGCTACCTGGACATTCTGTCATAAACAGCATCTGTCACCAGCACAGGCAACAGCGGCATCTGTTTGCTCCTTCACTCTACTGTGCGGCGGCTTATATGGGGTTTCATGGGCCAGGGACCATTTTCACATGCCATTTATTTATATCTCCCTCCAGCCATCCAGTGAGGCAGGTGCTGCTAGCCTCCGTTTTCAGATGCACAGTCTGAGGCTCAGAAAGGCACTGCGTAAGGTCACTCAGCAAGTGAGTGGCAGAGGGGGTGTCAGGTTTTGGGGCAGTCCACACAGTGGACCTGTGGCTGACGTCCTCCCTCGGGGTCTCTGCTGACACCAGCCTGGCTCTCAGAGCAGAAACTGTTTTGGAAGCTCAGTTCTGTTGCTGGGTGCTCCTGCTCATGGCTGGTCGCCCCAGAAGGCAGCAGGGTCTCCTACAGGGCAGGTGATCTGCTGGCTCTCTGGGAGAGGACAGAGAGCACAACCAGCAGGGTCCTAAGGGCTGGCCAGTGCCCCTGGATCGGTCCCCTGGGGCTGCACCAGCAAGCTGGGGTGGGCTGTGGGTCACTCCCTCCTCTTTCCTTCTGTCCCTGTCAGTCTGGAGATCTGTAAAAGGATTTTCAATATTTTAGAGTCCCTGTTTCCCCTCACTCTGTCAAGGAGTGAGGCATCGTCACCCTGCTTCCCTTCTCACGATGACCTCTGCCCCCGGTGGGAGGGGGACAGAGGGTCCTCTCTACGGATGAGCCGGGAGGGCTCCCCCTCACTGCCCCTGGGAGGAGGGGTCCCCCAGATGTGGTGCTGAGTCCCCAGGGTGGTAGCAAAAGGCCAAACAATATTCTGGAAACTCCACCACCAAATTTCACCACTTTTCTATTGGACCGACACCAGAGAGAACTTCACCTTGACTTGGGACACGTGGACATGTAAGTCCTTCCCTCTGCATAGCCCGTCTTCCCTCCCCTCCGTCCCCAGCACACACGTGGTGCCGCAGAGACAGAGCGAGGCCAGAGGAATTCTCAGATCGGTTCTCAGTGTAGCATCAGCCTGCAAACCTTCCCTTTTGAAGAGCTTCCCATCAGCAAAACCTCAGAGCCCAGGAACCCTGGCATCCCAGCGCGGGGCCTACACCACGTTAGCTCTAAATGACAGGGGTCGCTTACCAAGAACCACAACTGGAAAGGCTCCCTCTTTGAAACCCTACCTTCCCAGGCCCTAGAGATGGTGAGCACCATTGCTTCCACTGTTCTTACGAAAACACACCAGTCCTGGGTGCTTTCCATTCTGAGTAGCTCATAGATGGCAAAAGCTGTAATTTCACGGGATTTGTTTTAAATGCTCTGTGTTGGCAGGCGTGGGCTCAGATTGAGCACTCTGTAATTTTCCAGCCTCCTAAGTGGCCCCCCTGCAGCTAACATGTACCACACACCAAACATAGCCCACCCCTTCCCACCCCCTAGACAACCCGATGACTCATGCTGACTCGACTAGGCCCTTTCTGGGCGGGTCCCTGGACTCGGTCCCGTGGGGGATGCAGTAGTGTTTATGACAGGCTGCGGCACATCATCTCCAACGCATACCAGGCATCCGACAACAGGGATGCTTTAAAAAAAGTTAGTTTCTACATTAAACATGAAAACCAAGACTCAAAATTTTTTGTCCAGGAAAAAGACTCAAAGGCAAATCTCCGTAGTAATTTTTCCAGTGATGGAAATGGGGTAACTTTTTCTTTCGCTTCTTTGTGCTTTGCTGTTTTTCACCTATTCCATAATGAGCATTATTGATTAGAAATCATTAGTTTTGTCATTATTTTCTAAAGGCAGGGTCTAAGAGTCTGGGGGTGAGGAGGCAGCAGGGTGGTGAGGGGCCAGGCAGTAGGTGGTCACAAAGTCACTGGGGCAGAGGAGAAGGGGAGAAGGAGGGTCCGTGAAGCCTGAATTATCCTCTGAAGAGGAAGTGGACCTTCGATGCTACATGGATTTTGGATAAGTGCAGAGGGGGCCAAGGAGAGGGCATTCAGGCAGAGGTCATGCCCGGGAAGGGGGACAGTACCAGGTCTTGTGGATTAGTTTGGCTGGAGCTGAGGGTGCAGCCAGGGAAGCATTAGTGACAGTCAGGGCTTGGGAAGGCTGGAGCCAGGTTGCAGAACAGGAAACTGGAGGAAACCAGGCAGGCTGCAGTCAGAGATGAGCTCTTTAGGAGGCCTGGATACAGATTGCTGTCTTCTCCCAACTCAGTCCTTTATTAAGTACTTTTATATTCTTTTATGCTTGGGGTGGGGAAGGGGGAAGCAAAGGCGCAGAGGACACTGGGCTGGAATCTCAGCTTCGTTACTTGCTAACTCTTTAATCTGAGAAAGCCATCTAACCTCGCTCTGAGTTTCCATATCTCTAAAGTGAGGGTATGACTCATACCTACCTCCGCAGGAGCTGATGAGGGTTAAATGAGATTAAGTGTGTGACTGCTCAGCATAGTGCTTGTACAGGGTAAGTATGAGTGGTAGTTAGATTCAGGTGTCAACTCGGTCAGGTGAAGGTGCCTGGTTCTATTGCTGTGGACATGAGCCAATGGCATGTGAACCTCATCTGTTGCTCATTACATCTGCAGTTGGCTAGGAGGCTGCCCGCTGCAATGAATGATGTTTGATTTAATTGGCTGGCGCTTAAATGAGAGACTCAACGTAGCACAGCCCAAGCAGCTCAGCATACCTCATCTCAGCACTTGCAGCTCAGCCCAGGCCTTTGGAGATGCAGAAAGAAATCACCCTGGGGAAAGCTGTTGGAATCCAGAGGCCTGGAGAGAAGACCAGCAGAGATCACCCTGTGCCTTCCCATGTAAGAGAGAGCCTCAGTTGAAAGCTGCCTTTCCTCTGAAGAACTAATGAAATAAATTATCTCTTATTAAAAGCCAATCCATCTCTGGTGTTTTGCATTCCGGCAGCTAGCAAACTAGAACAGTACATCAAAATGTTGAGCATTTATTAACTTTCAGAAAACAAGGAATAGTATTTCTAGAGATAGGGGATAAGGAAGAATGGAGGAGTGGAAGGCATAGAATAAATCCCCAATCTGAATTTCATTTAATTTCCTTTGTTTTCTTTAGACAAGAAATTTGCTCAGGGCTGAGGCCAGCTGGCATCACCTACAGCTCCCTTGAAGAAGAACCCAGCTCACATTAATCACAGAAACAGAACACAGACAGGGGAAAGAGGGTAACGAAGGAAGGGTCATACACTCCCCAGCAACAGTCCCTCCCTCCACTCAAAACCTTCCAATGACTCCTCAGGCCTAAAATAGTGGATCCCAATGACCTGGCTTGGAATCTTAGATTACTGCAATCACTGCAAAGGTGTGTGAATCCATTTCTTCACCCACCATTGTTATTAGCCTGAATAACTTTACTGCCAGTAAGTACAAGTAAGCTTGTCCTTACCCTGTACAAGCACTATGCTGAGCAGCTACACACTTAATCTCATTTAACCTCATCACCTTCTGCGGAGGTAGGTATGATTCATACCCTCACTTTAGAGATACGGAAACTCAGACAGAGAGAGGTTACATGGTTTTCTCAGATTAAAGAGTTAGCAAGTAATGGAGCTGAGATTCCTCTGTGCCTCTGCTTCCCCCTCCCCCACCCCAAGCATAAAAGAACACAAAAGTACTTAATAAATGACTGAATTGGGAGAAGACTGCAATCTGTATCCAGGCCTCCTAAAGGGCTCATCTCTGACTGCAGCCTGCCTGGTTTCCTCCAGTTTCCAGTTCTGCAACCTGGCTCCAGCCTTCACAAACAGCTTGTACTACTGTTTTCAAACATATGTAAACGTTTTTATGAAGAGGAAAAGAGGCATTTAAAAGTGCTATTGAATAAATTCAGAGGGCTTTGTGTGTCTCTATATATTTTCTGTTTTCATTAATGAATACTGGAAGTATATATAACTTGTACCAAGTGAATTCTTTGAGAATATTCTTAGCATTCAAAGTGATCCTCACATTAAAAAGGTTGTGATACAACTCAACAACATAAAGACAAACAACCCAATTAAAAACATCGGCCAAAGACTTGAATAGAAATTTCTCCAAAGAAGATATAGAAATGGCTAAAACACACATGAAAGGATGCTCGACATCATTAGCCATTAGGGAAATGAAAATTAAAATTACAGTGAGATACCACCTCACACTCACTAGAACGACTACTATTTTTTAAAAAAACAACAGAAAATAACAAGTGTTAGAGAGGACGTGGAAAAATAGAAACATTGCTACATTGTTGGTGGGAAAGTAAAATGGTGTAGTCACTGCGGAAAACAGTTTGGTGGTTCCTCAAAAACTTAAACAGAGTTACCATATGATCCAGCAATCCCACTCCTAAGTATATACCCCAAAGAATGGAGAGCAGGGACCAGAACAAATATTTACACACCAGTGTTCATAGCAGTATTTACAACTGCTAAAGGTGGAAGCAACCCAAGGGTCAATCAACTGATGAATGGATAAACAAAACGTGGTATAGACATACCCTGTAATCTTATTCAGCTCTAAAAAGGAATGACATTCTGATGCATAATGACAACATGAATGAGCCTTGAAGACATCGTGTTGAGTGAAGTAAGCCAGACACAAAGGACAAAAACGGTATGATCTCATTTACATGAACTAATTAGAAATTATTATGCAAATTCATAGTCAGAAATTATAATACAGGATACCAGGGATGGAGAATGGGGAATTAATGCCTAATTGGTACAGAGCTTCTGTCTGGGGAGGTGAAAGAGCTTTGGTAATGCTTGATGGTAATGGGGAAACAACATTTTGAATGTAATTAACATCACTGAATTGTATACTTGAAAGTGGTGTTTGAAATGGGAAATTTTATGGTGTATATGTTAGCGAATAAAAATTAACAGGGAAAACTTTATGTGTGTGGGGGGGTGTTATTTATGGGAACTCTACTTTTTACATGACTTGACTCTACAACAGCTCTAATTTAAAAAAAAAAAAAAAAAAGGTTGGGAGATGTCTGGATCATCTAACCACCTGAATTTAAGACCCTGTAAAAATGATGGGAAAGGGATATAAAGGTATAAACCAGCAATAACACAGAGAATGTGGTGTGGGGCTGCCAGTGGATGAGAAATTTCAACATACTTCCAGAAGGTAAAGAGCAGGGAAAAGAGTGGTAATTTCTAAAGGTACAGGAGGATGCTGCAGCTCAAAAGGACTGCAGCCGAGAGGAGAGCTGAACTGCCCCAAAGAACCCTGGAGAGAGTTGGGTCAGGGAAATCCCACGCAGACAGTGGCTGCTTGCTCACCCACTCACCCAAAGAGACCTGACAGTCCACAAGTCCCAACTATGCCCACTGAGTTTCCAGTTAAATTTTCTATTTTTAATTCTTGAATGGGCAACCAGAGGTCAGACAGTTGAGGAAAGATCTGCACCATGAATGAGAAAGACTGCGTTTCAACAGCAGTAACAAAGATATGACCACAAAAGAAACAAAGATAATTTCTGGAACTAAAGAGAACTTTAAGATAAAGCGAAAAACCTTTAATGTTTAGTGTTTAGCTTTAGTAAGTACCCACAGTAGGGGCTGTGAAAACATTACATTCACAATACAAGAATGCCATGGTAAGAGTAACAGTAGAACAAGGAAGGCTCTAGAAAAAAAAATTTAAGTGACTATTAAAATGAAAATATTTGCTCCCTGAGGAAACTTTCCAGAAAATAGAATAACAGATGATGATACAGATAATAGGAAAAAGGAATTATGAGATTTTGAGGGTTGATCCAGGACATCTAATATTTGACTAATACAAGTTCCAGAAAGAACTAGAAGATAAAAAAGAAGGAAAAACATTTTAAAGAAATATCAAAAAAAAAAATTGACCCAAAACTGAAGGTCATGCATCTTCACATTGAAAATCCTGAGTAAAATGAATTACATACATATCTGTAAGAGGATACATCACTGCAAATTTCAGAACACTAAAAAAATGCTAAAAGTTTCGAAAAAGAGGGGGAAAAAAAGGTCATCTACAAAGGAACCAGAATCTAACTGAATCAGACTTCGCATCAGTGATAAAGATGCTAACTGACATAGAGCAATGCTTTTAAGTTCTGAGGAATAATACTTTTTTCAACCTAGAATTCTATACCAAGCCTAAATTAAGGACCATTTCAGAAAGTAGGGATGCAGAAAGTTTACTTCCCATATGCCTTTTAATGAAATTTTTTTTATGTGCTCCAGTGAAATGAGGAAATAAATTTAAAAAGAGGAAGACACAGAACCCAGGAAATAGTGAGACCAACCTGAAGAATTATAAAGGGAAGTCTCAGGATGACAATTTATAGAACTTAGAGGAAAACATTACTATCAGAGTAGGAAGATGGTAGGCTCCAGAAGGAAGGTATACTCAAAGATAGAAGAGTATCCTTGGGCTTATGAAAGAACTCAAGGAGGTAATAAAGGTAAAGACTGTAAGAAAGTAAAAAAAGACATTAGAAACTCAAAAAAAAAAAGTTGTGTAAGAGAGGAAATGTAATCATTATGCAGGGAAAATTTTATGTAGTCATAAAATGCAAACCATATTAAATGATTTTCAATTTTTTAGAATCAGCCCATAGACAAAGAACTGCAAACTTAATTACAGTTACAATAAAAATATAAATAGTTTAACTTTGGTAATATAAACATATATGATGGGAAAGTGGAAAGAAAAGATGAATAGAAACCAAAAGTAGTTAAGAGACACTATCTATAGTTACTGGATCAAAAGAGAGATATAAAGATGTTAAGGTGTTAGAGATAATCAATAGAGGAATAATAATGGTGATAAAACCTTATTTAAGAGAACGGAGGAGGAGGAGGAGTAAGTGAGCTAAACCCTCACTTAGCAGGAAGGTAAAATAGATCAAAGACTTAGAGTTACAAACAGATTGCTTAAAAATATGGGCATAATCACCAGAAAAACTAAAAACAGAGGTCATGTCTGGGGAGCACAACTACAAGTGGCGAGGGGACTGTTGCTTTCAGTGTAAGACTTTCTGTACTCTATGATTTTATTCTTTCCACATATATATGAAAGAAATTTAAAGGTTATTTGTTTTCAAGGTCAGGAATCAGTGACCTACAGAATAAAATCCTAATTCCTTAGCATTTTCTCCCAATGCTCCAGCATACCTGGTCAGCAAATTTCTCCAGTCAAATTGCCCGTGTATTTTTTTTTTTTTTTTAATACATGGACAGGCACCGGGAATCGAACCCAGGTCCTTGGGCATGGCAGGCAAGCATTCTTGCCTGCTGAGCCACCGTGGCCTGCCCCTGCCTGTGTCTTTTCACCTTGCAGCCTGCCCCAGCAATTCCCTGAACACACCTTGCAGCTTCCCTCGGTTCATGTCTTTGCACATCTCCTTAATAACTCAGCATAGATGTAATGGCCTCTGCTAAGCATCTCGTCTCTCCTCAGGCTGAACTCCTTTGTGGTCCCTCTTCACTTTCTACTCTGCCTTCATTATACTGGATTGGCGTGGACTCTGCTGCCAAGACTGTGAGGCACTGGGTCTTCTTCATCTTTCTAAACCCAAAGCCTGGTAAGATGCCTGAAACTATTCAATACCTATTGGTTGGTCTGAATGGAACTGTAGATCCAGGAAGCAGAAGTGGTGGAACAGTGCACTCAAACAAAATATCAGTGTGCTGGTTTGAAAGGATGTATGTCCCCTAGAAAAAGCCATGTTTTAATCTAAATTCCATTTCGTAAAGGCAGAATAATCCCTACTCAATACTGTATTTTGAATCTGTAGTTAGATCATCTCCCTGGAGATGTGATTTAATCAAGAGTGGTTGTTAAACTGGATTAAGTGATGACATGTCTTCACCCATTTGGGTGGGTCTTGATTAGTTTCTGAAGTCCTATGAAAGAGGAAACATTTTGGAGAAGGGGAGCTTCAGAGAGAGCAGAGCAGAATGACATAGCCACGAGAATCAGGGAGCCCACAAGCCAGCGACCTTTGGAGATGAAGAAGGAAGATGCCTCCTGGGGAGCTTCATGAAACAGGAAGCCAGGAGAGAAAGCTAGCAGATGATGCCATGTTTGCCATGTGCCCTACCAGCTAAGAGAGGAACCCTGACCATGTTCACCATGTACCTTCTCGGAGGAGAGAGAGACCCTGAACTTCATCAGCCTTCTTGAACCAAGGTATCTTTCCCTGGATGGATACCTTTGATTGGACATTTCTATAGACTTGCTTTAATTGGACATTATCTCAGCCTTAAAACAGTAAACTAGCAACTTATTAAATTCCCCTTTCTAAAAGCTATTCCATTTCTGGTATATCGCATTCCGGCAGCTAGCAAACTAGAACAATGAGCATTACAGCTTCCAACGCCCTTCCACATACTTCACTGAATTAAACTCTTATAGCACCCTGGGAGGTGGGTGGCATAAATGTTAATATCTCCATTTGACCTTCTGGGAAACGAAGGCTGAGAGGGCTTACATGACTTGTTTAAGGCCTACTATACGCAATAGATCACATTTCCTTTCTGAGAATCCAGCAGTTTTCCAAGAATACCAGTTTAATCCATTCATATATACCTTCCTCCTCTTTGAAACCTTCTTGCTTTTAGGACATCCTTCTTTCAGTTGTTCTCCTAGTTTAGCACCTTCTTCATCCTTAAAGTGTATTTTGTCTAATATTAGTATAGCTACCACACCTCAGTTTTTTTGTTTTCTGCTTGCATGGAATATCTTTTTCCAGACTTTCACTTTCAATCAATTTGTATCCTTGGGTCTACACTGAGTCTCTTATAAACAGCATATAGATGAATCTTTTTTTTTTTTAATCAGACTGTGTCTTTTGACTGGGAAGTTTAATTCATTAACATTCAATCTTTCTACTGTAAAGGCAGTTCTTCAACCATTTTATCCTTTGGCTTTTAAATAGCATATCTTATTCTTGTCTCCCTTTTTACCCTTACACCTTCATCTTTAAGACCACTAAGGCTCAGTCTTCAGATCCCTTCACTTATGTGTCCAGGATCACTCCTTAGGACTCAGTAGTTTTCAACCCTGACTGCACACTGGAATCACCTGAGGACCGAAGCTTCATTACCCAGAGAGTATGATACAATTGGATGGTGGTTAACCTGGGCAAGACTTTAAAAATATCCCCAGGTCATTTTAATATGCAGCCAGGAATGAGAACAATTGCCCTAGCTGATCCTCAGTAGGGCTTTAAATAACATTTATATAAGTGGTTCTCATCAGCAGCTGCAACTGGAGAGCTTTTAAAAATATAAATCTTAGGCCGACTCCCAGAGATTCTGATTTAATTGGCTTAGGGTCAGGTATGGACATTTATTTATTTTTTTAAATTTTTTAAGAGACTTTTAATGTCATTGCAGCCCTGGTTAAGAGCCAGTGGTCTATATGCTGATAAATCCCAAATTTCTATCTTAGCCTGACTTCTTCCCTGAGTTCTGGACTTGCATATCCAGTTGCCTCACCGATATCCCACTTGTGAGTTTGAGACACCTCAAGATCAACATTTCCAAAACTAAGCATTTGGATTGCCATCTCCAACCACTCTTCTCCTTAACTATCCCTAGCTCGGTAAATGGAAAATCAGTCCTCTGGCTACTAAGGCCAAAAGTCTTTCTGATCCTTCTTTTTCTATTACACCCTATATATTTGATCCATTCTACTTTCGAAACATATCTGGAATCCAACCACTGACTTTTGCTTCAGGCCATGAGGGAATAGCTTAATTCAGACTTGCCTCCAACCATAAACAATCAGAAAACTGGATAAAATATGTGAAATAATTATTTTCAGACATTAGAAAACAGGAGTTGTAGGACCGTGATTCTTAAGACAAGGGAAACAAACAAGGTTTGTTTGTTTGTATCTTTGGTTTTTTACCTGGAGGCAACTGTGAATTAGTAATAAAGAAAGGGGGCACCCAAAAAAGAGTCTGGAAGTCTTGCTGGGTTGAGGAAACAGGTTTGAATTTAGGGAGGGCAAGGAAATATAACTTGTGGAGAGGAGTGCTGGAGAGGAGGGAACTACCAAGATGAGCTCCAGAAATCTACATAGGGGTTCCCTTGAATTTTTGGCTCAACAGCAATCTGCGTAGGTACAGGGTGAAACTCTCCAAGACTAGGAAAAGAATAACTTCCAGGGAAAGAACAATTGCTAGGAAGCTGTAAGCCAAGCAATTTCCAGAGATCTTAGAGAGCCAGAAATCATCTGAGTTCCCACCAGCCAGGACGGAGAGGTTTCATTGACTATACAAAGCATTCAGTAGAGACCTCAGAAAGGTTACATCTTAATAGCATAGCTAGCTAACCCTAGGGGAAAGGCTTCTCTAGACCTGCGTTTAAAAAGCTAAAAAATGTTCTCAGCCCATGCACTTCCCTCTCACCTCCCATCCCCCCACCAAAAAAAAAAGCTTAAAAATAAACCTGGAAAATATCAAACTGATCCATAAGTAGTTTATCTGCTTACCAGAGCAAAGCCCAACCCTGTTTAAAGGAGTATACCACAACTCAAGCTTCAACAATGTAAAATTCATAGTATTTTCATCACTAATAAAAAACTTAGGCAAAAAGGCAGGAAACCCACTGACATGAGAAAAATCAGTTAACAGAAACAGTCCTAGAAATGGCAAAGATAACTGAATTAGCACACAATGACATTTAAACAGCTATTTTAAATACTTCAAGGATTTAAAGGAAAAGATTAATACAATGAGGAAAGGGAAGAAATAAAAAGGAATCAAGTATGACCTCTAGAGATAACAATATAGTATCTGAAATGAAAATTTCACTGAATTGTATTAACAGCAAATTAGACTGCAAAAGAAAAGACCAAACTTGAAGACATAGCAATTAAAGTATCCAAAATGAAGTACAATGAGAGAAAAAAAGACTGGGAGAAAAGGAAAAAAGTAAGGACCCTCAGCCACCTGTGAAACAATATCAAGTGGTCTAACATATGGGTAATTGGAGCCCCAAAAGAGAGGGTAGAGTGTAACAAGGAGAATATTTGAAGAACTAAAGATCCAAATTTGATAAAATTTATAAGCACATAGATCCAAGATGTTCAATAACCTCCATGTGGGATAAAAGAAAACACCAAGGTACATCATAATAAAACTGCTGAAAATCGGTGATAAAGAGAAAAATCTTAAAAGTAGCCAGAGAAAAACGGCACCTTACTTATAAACAAAAATAAAAATATCCACATGTTTGTCAGAATCTATCTATGCAAGCCAGAAAATCTTTAAACAGCTGAAAGTAAAAACAAAGCAAAACAAAACAAAACCCAGCTTATCTAGAATTTCATACCTAGTGAAAATATATTTTTTTTAAGCTCTAATCACTTTTTCTGGCTCCACCAATGCTGCCCTGATCCAAATTACCATCATCTCTGACCTGGGCTATTTTAAAAGCTTCTTAACTGGTTCCCATGCTTCCTTGCTGCTGTATTGTTGTTGGTTTTTTGTTTGTTTTGACATAGCAGCCAAGTGATTTTAACATATAAGCCAGGTCATCCCTCCCTTCTTCTCAAAGCCCTCCCGTGGCTCCCCATTTCACTTAGCATAAAGTCCAAAGGCCTTGCTTTGGCCCATAAGACCCTACATGATGTAGTCTTCCGGCTTTTGCTCTCTTTTCACATTCTACCACTCGCTCCCTTGATCCTCCTCCTTCCACTATTCCAGGCACAGCAGCTTCCTTGCTGTTTCTCCAACAAACCATGCAAGCTCCTGCTTACGGCTTGAGCATTGCTAGAGGACTCTTCCCCTAGATAGCCAAAGGGCTCCCTCCCTTGCTTCATTTCAAGCCTTTGCTGAATGGTCATGTTGTCAAAGGGAGCCCTCTCAGGTCATCCTATCAAAAATACCACCCTGCTTTCATCACTACCTATTCTCTTACTGTGCTTCTTTTTGTAACATTTATCACCACCTGGTGATATGTCATTCATTTTTTTTATTAATTATTAGTCCCAGATAGAAGGTTAGCTTCATGTGACTTTATTTTATCCCTGAATATTTCAGTAGTGCCTCACACAGAGTAGCATCCAATAAATGTTGAATAAATGGATGAATGGGGAACATGTTTTTATGATGCCAAGTTGAAATACAGGGCCTAAGCATTCTGGAAAATGTAGAACATGAAATCAGCATACTATACATACATATACACACAGTATCTGTATTTCAAGTCAGTCTGGAATTTTCCAGGTCTGGACTCCTTGATGCATAAAACCATTTCTGTGTTAATTATGGGGAAGGCAGGTTGTTGGTTTAAGATTCAGTTCTAGCTACAGGCTACCTTGTGCACAGCTCAAAGAGTTAAACGGGCCAGGAGGAGATCTAAATGAGTGTCTCACAGAGCGGCACTGGAATTGGAAGCCCTGGAAACATTACAAGGAAGAAGAGCTGTGGTCTTGCAGATGCTGCCTTACTTAATCCTGATACAGAGAGAAACACCAGGACCTGCATCACCTCCTTCCTTCCTGAGGAGGGGCAGGGTCAGGAGCTGGGATAGAATTAATTATAGTACCAGCTCGAGCCTGCTGCTGGGGTGTCCTTCAGCAACAAACAACTATAAACAGAAGAGGAAGTTTTATAGAAAAGCATTAAAAAAGAAATAGAGCAGGGATTTAGATGGAGGTAGAGGTGACTCTGGGGACAAAGATGCCATGAATTGAGGTTGTTGCTACACACCAACCTCTGCTGCCCTCCCCCCCAGCAGGGCACAGGAGGCTGCTCTCTGAGTCTCCCAGCAGGGGTGGGAGGGGCTGCCCGAACTTCACTCTCCACCCCCAATAGAGCTGCAGCATCTCAGAGCACTTCCTCCCATTAGCAGACACCCATATAGATCCCCAGATGCATTCTACAGGTCCTTAGGCCTGTGGTCAGCCCTTTTCCAAATCTTCATGTGTTGTCTTGATGTCAAGAAATGGGAAGGAATAGAAAGCAAGGAGACCCACAATAAGCAGAGATGGTGCTGAGTGCCAACAGGATCCTGCCATCTGGCTCCTGAAAACATCTCACACCGTCTCTTCTGCTCCTTTCCAAAGGCCACATGATCCTCCAGTCCCTTTCCTTAGCCCCCTCTACCCAGTTCACTCTGCACACAAATATTCAGCATCCTGGGCTGCCACTAAGCAAATGAGCAAACATTTATTGACCCTCAACATGAGGGTCCTCCCCACGGCCCTGTAAAGGCAGACACCATTGTGAGAATGTATATAGCTGCTAAGTCTAACATGCCAAATTCTGCTAAATCCTTGTTCAGCATGCAGACATTAGTAGCTATAAAACAAAATTATAACTATCATAGATCATAAGCCACTTAGAGCTCGTGATGAAACAATACACATCGGCCATCCTCTTGAGTGAGTTTGGAATCACATAACAGTTTAAAGCTGAATGTTCAGCACCTGGTCCATATATTCTTCAAGGAGTTACCACCCATAGGGACAGGTAGGTTCCCCATAAAGGAAAGGGGATGACCAATCATGAGTTGATTTAAATGTTCCAAGAGATTAGCAGTGATTAGCCAAAACAAGGGCCTCACAACTTTCTGGTCATTTCCAGGCAGACTGGAGACTAACAATTCTTATTAACTAGGCTGTCTGAATTAATGACATAACCATATAGTGACCGAGAAGCCAGACCGCTCTCCTGAAACATCATCACATCACTCCCCTGCTCAAGAACGTACAATGGCTCCCTATTGCTCCCCACACCAAACAGAGCCGTTTCTGCCTGGATTTTAAGGTCCTCCTCTTTTTTGACCTTACTCCATTAAATCTATCTTAACCCCTCATTGTTCCTTAACATGGAAGGCTGACAGTTTTCAACACTTCAAATTTTTATTCATTCTACAAATATTTCTGGAGTCCCTTGCAAGTGCCACACAGTGTGCCAGGCACTGGGGATGTAGCAGGGAACAGAAGAGATAGGGCCTCTCCCTTCCTGGGACCCAGACGCTGACAAGGGAGGTGGAAGCTAAACAAATAGTCACACAAATCCTTTCGGGCCCTTACGAGGGGAGGCATAGGGAATGGTGACTGGAGGGTGCTGGGAGGGCAGGCTCAGCGGTCCCACTATGGCCCAACAAAGGCAGGGCCATCTTGCCTGTTTGCACCCATTTCAGAGTAGAACCCAACTGAAAACTGCACAGGCTGCCGAGGCACGCCAGCCCCCACAGGAACTGCCAACAAACTCAACATGGGCAGTTTCGCGCTTGCCCGTCCCTCTCAGGCCTGGGCTGGCCCTGTGGCATTTCTGGCAAGTCCTGTTGTAGCAGCAAAGCAGTTACCCAAGGCACTCAGAATTCAGAAGGCTTGGCAGCGGGGAACAAGATCCGCCATTTGGAAAGGATTAGGGAGCAGTCACGTGGAGTGCATTGATCTCAGCTGGAACGTTCCGGAAAGCGAGGACACCTAATTCCAATGGAAGCGTCTCTAAATGGTTTTGGAGGCTTTGCGATGAGGCTGGGCTGTCGGCGGGCGTTTTTTTTCTGGTTTGTGGAACTGCGTTTATTTGCTGATAAACTTTTGTCAAATTTGTGAACCAACATCCAGTTTTTAGGGGGGTGTCAGCAGGTGAAGGAAGAAGGGGGAGGGTGGGACTGAGAGGCAGAATTCATAAGCATGTCTCGGGGATGCAACCACCTGCGGCGAAGGAATCTGCATCAGCAGGGGAGCCGGGACCTGAAGTCGGGCCTCACTGGTTCAGGATGGGCTCTTTTCCCTCCTTCTTCCCCCAGGGTCACAGGTCATGGAACTGGAAGCTGAGGCTCCAAGCCACCTGATTTGGCTCCACTCCGAGGTTGAGGTTCTGGCTCTGCCAGGCAGGGTCAGGATGAGGACACAGCTGAGTCAGGGAGCCACGGAGACAGCATCTCCTGCAGGGGAGCCCCAGGCAGGGCGAGGCGGCAGCCCTCTGCATACCTTGCCACCTTGCCAGCTGCTGAGAGCTCACTAAACCAAGGAGGGCCAGAGCACGGCCAGCCACCCCAGCTCTGGGGGTGGGGGGAGGCAGGGGGAGGGGGGAGAGTGAAGGGCACCCTGGGAGGTTCCTGCAGCCTGGCCTGGGCTTTTGGTTCATTACAGTTTTTTGGTTTCCAGCAGTCTAATGTGTTCAAGTAGTCATTCACTCATTCACTTCATCTATTCAACATGTCAATTAATCACCTACTTTGTGCTAAGCATCATGCTCCAGGATTTACAGAAATTATCTCCCTGTTTTAATTATCTTGCTATGCAGACACAGTGCCCACTTCACAGCAGTGCCATTATTGTTATAATTATTAATCATAATTATACATTATAATTATATTAATTATAATTACTGTTATTATTATTACTAAAGTGACGAGCACTTCTTGTCACTTTGTAGCAGCGAGGAGCTACTAGACATAGCTCACCTGGAGGAAGAAGAAAGGAAACTAGTATTTGTTGCAGAGTATAAGGTGCTAGGTCCTGTGCCAGATTTTGACACATCTTATTCCATTACAGAGGGACTTACATTACAGCTGGGGAAACTGGTATAGAAACAAACCATTATGACATGTCTGGGGGGCAGCAGGGGAGACTTCAAAGGTCCCACTCTAGTGGGAGCATCTGACCAAGTTCATCTGGTAGAGAATCAGGGAAGAGAGGAGGGCATAACAGGTGGAGAAAACAGTATAGGCACTGGCCTGGGTGGGCGGTGGGATGGGGTGTGGGGAGGAGGAGTGGAGTGGGGATGATCAGTAAAGGTGGCTAGAGGGGTGGGGGTACACTGGCAGGTGCTTTGGTTTTTTGTTGTTTTTAAATATGCTGTGTTATGGGGGTCACATTTCATTCTTTTTTCCTTCCATGTGAATATCCATTATCGCAGTACCATTTGTTGAAACTTTTTTTTTTTGGAGAGCTTGGGCCGGGACTCAAACCTGGGTCTCTGGCATGGCAGGCAAGAATTCTACCACTGAACTAACCGTGCACCCCAAGTGCCTTGTTTTGTATTCCCCCAGTGTCTGGGCAGGGTTTGCCCCGAGGACATGACTTTGGGCAGAGCTTTCTGCAAATCAGCAAGACCCAGGGAGGCCCGGTCCTGAGCTGGCCATATCTGCAGACTTTCCTTGCTGGTTATTTGGTTTTCTGTCCCTGTCTCTCCCTGTGCTGGGAGGTTTCAGCAATGAAAGGAATCTCCTCATCCAATCAGGTAGAGTCCTTAAAGGGAGAACTGAAGATTTTGGCAATCAGCAGGAACAATTTTTATCTCTACTTCTTCCAGCCAGCTTCTCCTGGGGAATTACTATCATCTTTTATTGGTTTTCCTAACTTGTGGCTTCTCCTAGGAATTCATCATCCCTGAGTTTTCAGCTTGCAGCCTGTCCAATGGAATCCCCATGACTACATGAGCCAATTCCCAACATAAATCTCTTAATATTTTCACACACACACACACACATGTGGACAAACACACACATATATGTCCTCTCCTGGAGAACTCTAACGCAGATTTTGGTACGAGGAGTACCAAACAATCTTTGGTACTATTTCTTAAGATTGTTGGTACTATTCCTTAAGATTGTTAAGAAACAATCTTAAGGATGAGATTTCTGAATTAGTTCTTGGGTTTTTGGAATTCTCCAACCTGATTAGATTAAAAGGAACTAATGACCCTATTTCCAATGATCAAGAAGGCACTGGTAGCCCATGGCATGAAATGGCAATAGAGATAAACAAATATCACCAATGGATACCGCTATTCAAATGCTTACAAGAGGCAAAGCTCTGGGTGACAGTGTATTTGACAACTTAAAAGAGATTTGTGGAGTTAAAAAAGTATAATGATGGTTGGCTCGTTGTTCCTAAGTATACTGGATAAGGTTGCTAAAGGAAAGTATGAGCTCAGAGGTTCACAGTCCCAGCCCAAGAACCACACGGACAAAGAAGATTCTATGTGTACCTAGAAATAAACTCATTTCTTGTCTCCACAGACTTGAGATTTCTGAAAACCAGAGGCAGAGTCTCACTGTGCAAGTGGCTGAATTACAATATAAAATGAATTCCCAACCTTGTATAATGCAGAGGAGTAAACCCAAAGGCTTACAGAGACTGGAAAGTTAGAGAGGATTTATCATGTAAGACTTTCTCATTCACCTCAGGAATCTCCAGAGGACATAACTTTCACCATGACTGTGAGAAATAAATTTGTGAGAGCAGCCTGTCATCCCTGAAGAGCTCTGTGGTAGCTCTTCTCCATAGGTGAGATATTACTGTGGGAACTGCTGCAACTGAACCTGGGTTGGTAGGAGCCAAGTAGTGGCACTTAATTGCTGAAGATGAGGTGGGTGTGGCTACCGTAATGGACAGCAATAGTTCTTTATATTGGTGTCATAATATTGATTTGACCTAGTGAGCAAGAAGTAGCAACTAGCCTGGACTTATTGGTAAGGCATTTACAAGTAAGAGGTTAAAAGATAAATCCAGTGAAAATTCAGGAATCCTCCACCTCAGTGAAACTTCCAGGTATCCAGAAGTGTGGGACATACTGAGATATCCCTTCCAAGGTGAAAGATAATTTGCCACATCTGGCCCCTCTGACAACTAAAAAAGGCACAATGCTTAATTGGCTGTGGATTGTGGAGGTAATATATTCTTCATTTGGGTGTGCTACTCTGGCCCTTTTGCCCAATAACCCAGAAAGCTGCTAGTTTTGAGAAGGGACCAGAACAAGAGGAGGCTCTGCAACAGGGCCAGGCTGCCATAGAAGCTGCTCTGCCACTTGGGTCATATGATCCAGCAGATCCAATGGTGTTGGAAGTGTCAGTGTCAAACAGAGCTGCTGTTTGGAGCCTTTGGCAGATCCCTATGTAAATCAAAGCATACACCCTTAGGCTTTTGGAGAAAAGCCCTGCCATCCTTTGCAAATAAGTACTTTTCTTTCGAGAAGCGGCTTTTGGCTGCTACTGGGCCTTAAAAGAGACATTCACCTATGGGCCACCAATTTACCATGAGAGCTGAGTTGTCTATCATGAACTTGGTATTACCTGACTCACCAATCCATAAAGCTGAGTATGCACAGCAGCACTACATCATCAAACAGAAGTGGTACATAAGAGACTGCGCTGGAACAGTCCCTGAAGGCACAAGTAAATTACATGAGGAAGCGACCCAAATGCCCCAGCCCCCACACCTGCCACATTAACTTATCTTTCCCAGTCTGCAGCTGTGGCCTCATGGAGATTATGATAAGTTAGCAGAGGAAGAGAAAAATTTGGCCTGGTTTACAGATAGTTCTGCAAAATATACAGGTGTCACCCAAAACAGGACAGCTGCAGCACTACTGCCCCTCTCTAGGACAATCGTGAAGGACAGAGGTGAAGGGAAATATTCCTAGAGGGCAGAATTTGGAGCACTGCACCTGGTTGTTCAGTTTGCTTGGAAAGAAAAATGGCTAGAGGTGTTTGTATGTCAATTTATGGGCTGTGGCTAATGGATTGGCTGGAGGGTCAGGGACTTGGAAGGAACAATTTTGGAAAACTGGTGACAAAGAGGTCTGGAAGAGAGGTATGTAGACAGACTGAAAAACATGAATATATTTGTGCATGCTTACCAGAGGGTGACTTCAGCAGGGGAACATTTTAATAACCAAGTGGATAGGATGATCCGTTCTGTGGATACCAGTTAGCCTCTTTCTCCAACCGCTCATGGCATTGTCCAGTAGCTCATGAAGAAAGGGGCCATGCTGGTAGGGGTGGGAATGGAGGTTATGTATGGGCTCAGCAACAAGGGCTTCCTTTCAACACAGCCATCCTGGCTATAGACACTGCTGAGTGCCCAGTTGCTCAATCTGAAAACAGCAGAGACCAATGCTTAGTCCCTGATATGGCGCCGTTCTTCATGGTGATCAGCTTGATACCTGGTGGCAGGTTGATTACATTGGACCGCTTCTATCATGGAAGAGTCATTTTGTTCTTACTGGAATAGACACACACTCCAGAAACAGGTCTGCCTTTCGTGCATGCAATGCTTCTGCCAAAACTACCATGCATGGACTTACAGAATACCTTATCCACCATCATGGTACTCCACACAGCATTGCTTCTCATCAAGGAACCCACTTCACAGCAAATGAAATGCAGGAATGGGCCCATGCTTATGGAATATACTGGCCTTACCATGTTTCCCATCATCCTGAAACAGCTAGATTGATGGAATGGCCTTTTGAAGACTCGATTACAGTGCCATCTGGTTGGCAATACTTTACAGGGCTGTGACACTGTTCCCCAAGAGGCTATATATGCTCTTAGTGAGTGTCCACTCTATGGCTCTATGTTGTGTTTCTCCTATAGCCAGGATTCATCGATCCAGGAATCAAGGGGGAGAAATGGAAGTGGCACCACTCACTGTTACCCCTAGTGATCCACTAGAAAATTTCTGTTTCTTGTCCCTTTGACCTCATGCTCTGCTGGTTCGAAAAATGGAATGCTTCCACCCAGAGACACAGCAACGTTTCCACTAAATTGGAGGTTAAGATTGCCACATGATCACTCAATGAAGCCTCTGAATAAAGAGGCAAAGAAGGGACCCTTCAGGAATGAAGGTCTGGGTCTCTCCACCAGGCAAAGAACCATGACCAGCTAAGGTGCCTGCTGGAGGTAAAGGGAATGTGGAATGAGTGGTGGAAGATAGTTAAAACTAGAAGCTACATCCACATGACCAGCTGAAGAAATGAGGACTGTAATGGTTATGAGTATTTCTTCCTTGTTTTGTTATGAATATGTCTGTATATATTATTTCCTAATAATAATATAAATTGTATTAACTTTATGTCATAGTATTTAAGTTACAGGATATCAATTCAAGAGTGACTGTTACCCAAAGACTTGCATCCTCTTCTGGGGAAAGGGTTAGTACATTTCTGGTTGTATTCAAGACAGGAGGTCTCTACCAGGAGTAGGGCCCCGACACTTTCTCCAGCCCTCAGGAGAGCTATGGTTAGCCCCAAGGTGAAGGGTGCAGGGGAATGCTTGGACCTGGGCTCTGGAGCAGCAACTTGACTTCCACCACAACCATAATGGGGCTCTTTGCTGCAGGGCCATCTGCCAGAGGTCTCCACCCACCAGCCCCAACAGAGGATACTCAGGGACAGTGGTGGGCCTGGCCTGAGCCAGGATCTGGCTCCTCTGCTGGCCTCAGCTCCACTGGAGCCACACAGGGGTGTGCCTTCCTGTGTCCCTCTAAGCAGTGGTCTTGGCTCTGCTTTAGGGCAGAGAAACACTGAGCACACTGGTCTAACTGCTCAATCACTATTCAGTTATCTGCCAGATGTGTTACTTTAAAAGCATCACCTGGGTGAGGCATCTGTAGTTGGGCACTCAAAAAAAAAAAATGCATTTAAAAAAGCAATACCCCCGTCCCTACACAGCAGCCAGTTATGTAACAGCACAGGGCAGTGACAGCCTAAGAGATGTGGCCAACTGCAGACGCCCCAGTGCAAGGTGGCTGGGGGCACAGGGCAGCATGGCTGGGTAAACTGCAGGAGTTGAGAAATTCCTCAGTCTCCCTCCAGTACAGAGAGTCAGGGCAGGCTCCCAGAGGGTCTGCCCCACTCTGGGAGGCTAATGCTTAGTAAGGTCTCCCTGTGTACAGCTGTACACTTTCGAGCTCATTCAATCCCTAAAGCAACCCATGAGGCAGGGATCATCATTACACTTCTTTTACAGGGGAGGAAACTGAGGCACAGAGAAGCCCATCAGCCCACCAGGAGCACAGAGTTTGTGAATGTCAGAATCAGGATTAGAACCCAGGCAAGCAGACTCAGAGCTCTCCAAGGTCTACACTAGACTGCACGGAAGGACCAAGCAAGTACCCTTCCTAGACCTGAGAACATCACAGCCAGAAGGGACCTGAGTGACCCAGGCACTCCCTCCTTCAGAAATGGAGAAACAGAGGCACAGGGTGGTGACATGTCCTGCCAAGGCCATGCAGCTAGGGTGGTAGAGCTGGGTCTGGGCTCCTCGCTGCCTGCCCTCCCTAATCTACCCTTGCTTTCCCACTCACTCACTATTCCTGGAGTGGTCTGTGGACCATCAGCGTGGGCAGAATCTCAGGTCTGCCCCAGATCTGCTGAACAGAAGCCTGCTGGGTAACAAGATCCCCAGGTATTGGAGCACACATTAGAGTTTAAGAAGCACTGCTCTAGGCTATCTTGCCTCCCTGTTCTCCAATTTCTCTAAGTGGATATAAAGACACTGTGTCCAGGCACTGTAAAACTTACGAGTTAGAGGATTCTGGAAGCTCCCTTGCTGGGTTATCTGGAGGATGAGTCCTCTAAGATCTGGGGAAGGAGACAGAACAAGTTCCAGAGCTGGATCCTTCATAGAGCCCAAGCACAGAAGTCACCTCTGACCTGAGAGCTTAGCCTTGAGCTAGGGGGCTGCTGAAGCCCAGGAAAGAGGTGATACTCATAGAGAGGATCCAGAAACATCCCCCACCTTAGCCACTGGCTGCTTGGACAGGAGACCTAGATTCCTCTAAGAAAGAAACAGGTCTGCCAGAACTTCTCAAGGCCAGAGCCTTACAGACAGCAGTGGTGGTAGCCAAGGACTGGCTTGGGGTGGGGTTGACGGGCTTCAGTTATCCCTTTACTCTCCACCAACACCTCCGCTGTACGATCATGGGCTTTTCTCAATCCCGTGGAAAGCATTTTGCTCCCATAATTTCAAGGCCCTACACAGCTTGCTCCCCTGAGCTCCCCTACAAAGAAATTCTACCACTGCCCAGGGTGGGATTCAGAGGCTGAGACTGCATTGAGTGTGCACCCTTCGGGCTCCACACACCTTCTCGCTTCCTGGCCCTGCCCTGGCTCTGGGAAAGTCAGTGGAGCTGGGCAGAGATGAGGAGAAGGCTAATGGCTTGGGGAAAACCCTCAGTCTGGGGTGATGACCACAAGAACAGGCTGGTCTTGCGCTCCCTCAGCTGCTCCAAATCTGAGGCTGCCTAGATTCAGGGGTCCTCCACCCTATGGACTGTTCTGAAACACTATCCTCAAGCATTAACCTAATGCTACCATCACTACCTTCAGCTCAAGCAGGGGGTTTTACCTGGAGGACATCACCAAGTTGCTCCATTTACTTTGCTGCTCCTTGGATGCCCTCACCCTGCCCTCTACCAGACCGTCTCCTTTTTTCCTTTAAGTACAGCTTAGCACTCAGCCCTGCTGGGAAGCCTAGATGTCTGCTCAGGAGAACTATAGCTGGGTCTGGTTCCATCCTTGTGCGACTGCTGGAGAAGAGTGTGTGTGTGTGTGAGAGAGAGAGAGAGAGAGAGAGAGAGAGAGAGAGAGAGAGAGAGAGAGAGAGAGAGGCAGAAAGACAGACAGAAACTCACGTCTATAGTTTTCAGGAAACTCCCACAGGGCAGGGGGAGAGCTCAAGCCCTGAGGTCAAGGAACTCCGACTTCACACAGAAAGGAAGGAAAGGAGAGGCGCTGACTCTGGGTGGGCTCCAGCTCTCAGCTAATGCCCTTCAGACTTGCTGTGAGGTCTTGGGCAAACTCCCCCCACCTGTGAGCCTCTGGTTCTCCTTATGTAAAATGAGGAATATGGCTGACTTATCCCTCTTCAGGTTGCTTTTGGAGAAGTTCTAGGGTTCCTCAGAGAAGCCTTTGGGCAGGGCTGGCCTCCAAGGAGCAGGGGTCAGGCCCTCACCAGTTAGAGCAGCTCTACCACTGACTGCTTTCTGTAACAGGCTGCAAATTGATTTTTGTTAATAAATGGGTCTAAATGCTTGGGGAAAGTTCTAGACTTTCATGGTGTTACTCAGCTAGACTATTCTAGGAGTGTACCTTTGCTCCATTTGGCACAATTCTGGGCCATTCCTGGGTGGGGCCCTTGGCCATAGTCAGAACTGAATAGAAGAATATTCTCCCTCAGCTGGCCTGGCCCAGGGGATGTGGCAGATCATCCCTGAGAGCCAGGGGACGAAAGAGAGGAAGGGACAGATATCCTTTTTGCCTCAGTCTTTGATGGTCTGACAGCAGCTCCCATCTATTTTCCTTCCTGCCCTTCTCTACTCACCTAAAACCTTCCAAGCAGCAGCTCTCATTAAAGCAAGTGATGCTAAAACATTGAAGCCCCAGCCTTTATAGGAGGCAAGTCAGGCCCTGGAATGAGTGCAATCCCGGAGAAAAACCAAGGGGATTTGTGACCGATTTCATGGAGCAATTAGCTGGACCACTGTTAAATCTCTACTAGGCTTTGTAGGAGCATAGTCTCAGCTCGGCAGAGTGCCAGAGTGCCTCATTCCAAAGGGCTTGGCAACAAGAGCCATAAACATAGCTGTATCCTCCATGCAATTTCACCTGAGAATTCGTCCCCAGGAGATAAGTACAGAAGAAAGGTGTCATGGTTAGGGACAGGTGTCAAGGTTAGGGACAGGTGTCAACTTGGCCAAGTTGTGGTACCTGTTTATCTGATTGGGCAAGCGCTGGCCTGTCTGTTGCAATGAGGACATTTCATAGGATTAGGTCATGATCACGTCAGCTGCATCCACAGCTGACTCCATTTGTAATCAGCCAAAGGGGAGTGTCTTCTGCAATTAGTTATGCTAAATGCAATCATGGGAAGCCTTTTAAGGAGGACTCAGAGGAGACAGGTTGCATTCCTGCTTTGGCTGGTGAGCCTCTCCTGTGGAGTTCATCCAGGCCATCCATTGGAGTCATCGGCTTCGCAGCCTGCCCTGTGGATTTTGGACTGTGCGTTCCTACGGTCACGTGAGACACTTTTATAAATTTTATATTTGCAAGTGTTCCCTGTTGATTCTGTTTCTCTAGAGAACCCTAACTAATACAAAAGGAAAAGCCATATATGCAAAAATGATCACGGTGCCATTATTTAAAATGGCCCCAGATGGGAACCACCGAGCTGCCCAGTAAATAACACAACAGTAACTTGGTGGAATATGATGCACCCACTAAAATGAATATGAAGCAGCTATGTGGAACTAGAGAAACAACACTGATGACAGAATGTTAACAAGAGGGAAAAGGCTCAGCACACATCAGTTAGTTTCCTTTCCTTTTTTACAAATTGGAATAACAAACAAGCAAAAAACAGTGGGGGAACTTACAGAAATGAAAAGAACTGTGTTAGGGCAACAATTTGTTCTCTTATCACTCAAACAAGAGTATTTACTATGTGCTGGGAGCTGAGGCTAAAGCAGTGAACGAGAGATATATTTTCTGCTCTCCATTTAGAGCTTCAAATCTAATATGTCCTTTTCTAAATATCCTTCAAAGCTGTCATAGTATTATTTTTTCAATTAAAAAATAGGCAATGAGAGAAATAAGTGAGAAAAGTTGCTTCTCTTCTGGATGGCAGGTTTCACTCTACCTATCAGAGTCTTTCCAGCTGGATTACACACATTTTAGAACAAAATCAGAATGGAAATGTGGTAGTGACATTTCGGTCCTATAATGCCTTAGCTTCCTTTGTAGCAAAAACATTAAAAAAAAAAAGTGTTTTAAAAAGAAGGGAAAAGTTAAAACTTGCTACTAATCTTGTGGCTGAATAATTAAGTGTGTCTAATTCTGAAAGTAGCAAGCTAAATTATGCAGTGCTAACAGTGACAACTCTTATACCTACACCATCCCGTCTATAGCTTCATTGCTAAAATACGCTGCCAACAAACCTAATAAACGGAAGCAAAAATATTTCTGTTTTTATTAAGCTGCCATTTGAGAAAGACTTTAAAATATGTTCTTCTTCCCTCTGTGTAAATCTGACAGCAGTTGCATAATTAAAACCCCAGCGGACAGTTCCTTTTAATCTTTTCAAAGTAAACCATATAACAGCCTTTAGGATGTGAAATGATGGATTAACATTCTTTGGGTTGTTCTGAATATGTTTGAGCTGAAGCACTGCTCCAAGAATATTGTTTAGTACCCAAAGAGCACAAGCCACTGCCTTTATCTTTAGGAGTTTGCATAATCATAGGAGATGCAGATAAGGAGGTGCCAAAGGCCACCCATGCACTGTGATGAGTTGGGCTTGACTTGGATGCTTGTTAAACGGAGGAGTGAATAAATGGATGCTTTCGCATTAAAACAAATTTGATTTCAACCCCCAGCGGTTATGTCATATAGCATAAATGGGAGAAATAATAATTACCCAAGATTTCAGTTCACTGTAAGCAATGAATATGAATAATTTAGATCACAAAGTGGATTTTCATTTTGCTTGACTTATTCAGATTGACTTTCTATATAACCTCAACCACTGCTGAATAATCAATCACTGTAAAATTTCACCCTGGGTCTGTGTTCTGTGGACACACGCGTGAGGCTAAACAATTGCAAACTATCTGGCTCTGGATCTGGGGTCTTGTTCAACCAGGATGAGTATTTATGATCCCAGCATGATGTTTCATTTAACCTTTGGTACACATGCCACACGAGAACCTTCCTCTGTGTCCCCTTCTACTTCAAGGCCCACTCCTGCCCCTTCTTCCCTTTCATTACACACACACACAAACATGCAAAAGAAGACAGAAGGCAAGCAGCCTCTGTCCTTGATCCAAAGGTTAACAGAATATCTCCCACTTGTTGGCTCCCCATCTCTGACCCCCTTCATACTAGTTCTTGCCTGTACAGCTGTGTTAGACCCGCAGATGCTTCTAGCCTCAGACCTACAAGATCTATCTCATCCTTCAGGCTTTCTCCAGACTTAATCAGTTGCTGGCCTGACCAACAAACCAGTCCTGCAGCCCAGCTCTGCTCTGGTGTCAGACACACACACATTTATACAGACAGACAGACACACAGCCAGTATTAAATGCTTCAGCCCCAAACAAGAATGCAATCACTAATTACATGTGGGAAATCTGTTGAACACCCATTGTGCAATTTGGGTTCTGAACATGGCTGGATTCGGTGTGACCATGGACAAGTCTTCTATCACTCCAGGACATACAGAATTGGGCCAAAGGTCCCTTCTTGCTCTAACTTCCTTTAGTGAGGATGGTCAAGATATGGTCCCCATAAACCCTGAGATCCAGCCTCCCATTTAGAATCCACTTTAAACTTTGCCAAGTAGAATAAGCTTTAACCTTTCAACATAATAGCACAGGACCTGACATACATGATACATCTCATGAGTGGAGTGAATGAAGGAAGGAATTCTATACTAAGGTATAGATGAATCATTTAGCTGAGTCTACTGAACACAAAAAAAGAAATTTCCTGTTTAGGCAGGATAGAATTGAACCAAATCATTTTGGTCCCCTGAATTCTACACTGCTGCATGAACCATATACAGTGTGCTGTTTTCACTGATCAAAGAAAACTGAGTACATGCTAATTTTCCATTTCGGTGGATGAGGTGGCAGAGCCCTCACTGACCATTTTGGACTGAGCTTTGGCTCTCCGTGCTGCTGAATTCATAAAAGCATCAGTAATAATAATAATTGTCTCTGAAAACCAAGGGCATTTAAGGGAAGGGAACTTTGTAAGCAGAAGAGAAACTGAAATATGTAGGTGTTTATTTAAATAGCATCCAAGTGCATTTTGCAAAGAGAAAGCTGAAATGACAATTACATTATTTGAGGATTCAGTAGAACTTATCTGACTGACAAAAATGACCACTTTGAACCATTGTCCCAGACCACTTCAATAGACAGATAATTAGAGAAGAGAACCTGCTACTCCTGTGGCTGTGCTGGTACCCTGGCAAAGGGCCAGTTCGACTTTAAACTGTCCACAGACTGGTTCTGGGTCCATGAGTGAAGTTCCCTCAGAGATAAATGTCTCCTTGCAGCATATATTGGGAGCAATGTGCTGGGTCATTTGTAACATAGCCACACGCTTTGTAGCCCTCCTACACTGTTTGCCAACATCAGAAAACACAAAGCAAGAAAGAGAACATAGTTCCTTTCCACTTGACTAAAGAACAGCCAACCCTGCCAGAAGATTAAAGGCTGGGGCATGGAAAAATTTACCAACACA